>NC_056585.1:29367518-29417706 GCF_018340385.1 Cyprinus carpio | reverse complement strand
AATATGATGGTTTCATTATAAATATCTCCTGTGTGGACACCCAATTAATATATTATATTAATCATCTGAACCTAACCATATCAATAAATAGACAAATCAGCCAGTGATTTATTATCATGTGAACTGTATTTGACTTTTTTTTAAATTTTCTTAATTTTTGATAAACAGTTTTTTTAATTACCTTGAACAAAAATGAAACCCATTAACAATACCTTTGTCTCAAAATCTAATTTACAACATTTAAAAATATATATATAAATAAAAAAAAGAAAAAAAAAGATATATATACAGAACAAAATATTGGACCCCACTGAGTTTCATTGCATGGCCAAAAACACTGAGACATTCAGGTTGGGCACAGCACGAGTGTGAGTAAATGATGACAGAATGTGCGTTCTTTGTTTGAACGATCCCGCTAATGATCAGTGCTGTGTATTAACGGCTGAATGTCCTCAATAACAGCAGGAAGTGAAAGACGTGTGGGAAGTGTTCACGAATACAAAAGACTCTCAGCCATGCCCGGTCACTGCTTGGAACACCACAGCTGACGGCATTCGGTGGCACAGCTCCGGAACTGTGAGGGCCAGCGTAATCGAGAGGGTGGAGACCACATCTGTTGACGGCCATAACTGGTGTGTTAATGGGAAAACACCTGACACACACACATCTCGGCCCCGTCACTGGTGAAGTTCATGATCCTAGCACTGAGGATGATTGTGAATGACACTGTTCAGTTCTGGGCAGTAATGTATGAGCACATCACGGAGGGCTTCCTTTGGTCACAATGTTGAGATGTCCTATTCCCCAATAAAGAGTAGGTGAAAGAAAATGTGATCGACAGCTTGTTTCTCCAAGACAATCATTGAGATAATGTAGAAGACTTTAATGTTTCTCCTGAGAAAAAGATCTGAACTCGAACCGATGACTCCTGGTACCACTAGGTACAACCACTCTACCACAGCACAACATCTCACAACACACACACACTTAATTTACACTCACATCACACACACCTCTCAAACTCACAAACACATACACACACACACTTACCCACCCACTCTTCTCTGCTCACCCCGCACACACACTCTCACAATTCACTCACGACACATACAGCAGCACACATCATCTCCTCTCACACCCTCTCACACAAACACTCACACGTACGATACACAGCTCTGCACTACTCTCCTCTCACACACATAGCTCCTCGAGCAATACCACACACCACTCTCACAAACACTCACATACACACACTTTCACGCACGGTCAAACAACACACTCGTCTCTCTCTCAGCTCTCCTCTCTCCTCACACTGTCACTACGAAACACTCTCCTCTCATCTCACGTCCACCACACTCACCCGCTCACTCACCTCCTCACATCCCACTCACTCCACAACACACCTCAACAAACCTCATCACATAGCCACCTCTCCACCACATCGCACCTCCTCCCAAACCGACACACACCCACCTACACAACACCACGCCTCCTCTCAACACATGCCACACGGAACACCACAAAACTCACACATACACACACACCACTACCGCACACACACTACCCGCGCTCTAACACCGCACACCTCACAAACACTCCACCTACACACTAAACTCACTCCACTCAACCAACCACAACTCTCCCAAATCACGATCACACCGGGTCATCTCTCACCCATAACACTTACACACTCTCGTCTCTCATCACTCACACAGGAACAAACAACTCTATCTCCAACTCACGCACACACAACCATCACACATCACACACACGCTCCACAAACCCCCACACGTACACCAAGCTCACCAACACAGACCCCTCGTCTACTGCACCTAGCACACACCCACCTCCTCGACGTCACACACTCACACACCCACCCCCTGGCCCTCTCGTACCACTCACCACACCACACTCCCCTCTCTCGTCTCCACTCACCAACACAGCACCACCCCCCTCTCTCCCTCCCACCCACCCACCCACCTCCCTCCCTAAACCTTACTCAACACACAACAGCCCCTACCCACAACCCCCCCCTCTCTCCCCACCACACACCACGAATCATCCACCACAACTGGTTGGACTACATAAAGTTCCAGGGCGGGACCGATCACCGGTTCCGCCCGTCGAACTGATAGTACCCTAGGGAGACTCCCGTGTGAAGCTCCTGATCCATACCGTGTCTCTCTGACCGTCCTTCCAACACCCAATACATCAATAACAACTACATCCATCAGTGGTGTCAGGAGATGCCAAGATTCACTACATCGCGTGACGTAGACACATCGACCCCTTTGCGCAGTCCAGCCCCAAAACACAACCCGGAGACTCCCAGTGAGCCACACTACCACACACACAGATCTGTGCACGTTCCTCACAGAGCATGAAAACAAACCTCCTCAACCCCCCCCCCGCACCATCGTCTCTCTCTCTCCCCACCCTACACTGAACTATATCTGACCATCACTTAACCCACTACTCAAACATCTCCATCTGCACCAAAAACGCGCTCCCACCACCAACCCCATGCGCAAAACTGATGACCACCACTCCTACCACACAACCAACACGATTTACACAGCCTCGGGTAGACGAGAGGTGTATAACCGTGACCACACTGCTCACGTGGTCACAGGTCAGCAACCCTACCCCCCACACACATCCCCTCCCCACAAACACCTGAAGATCCCAACCGGAGTTTGTGTCTCCAGCGCGATTACCGCACAGATACACAAACACACTGAAGACACCGGAGAGTGTGTGATGCTCAGATTCATCTTCAGAGTTATTCAGCAGCAGTTTGACTTACAGAAACATTAAAAGCTTCTGAGGACTTTAATATGGGATGGAAACACTGGATGGGTTGGTGAAACTAAACTAAACACACACACACTCATTCACTCTCTCTCACACACACACACACACTCATTCACACACAAACTAACTCACACACACATTCACTCTCTCTTTCTCTCTCACACACACACTGGAAATGATGGTATTTGTGATTTGTGGTGTGTTTCATTGTGGTGTGTGGACAGTGTAGTTATGTGTGAGTTATGTGTTGTTTAGAGAGTGAGTGGTGTGTGTGACCCCGTGAGTGAGTGTGTGTGTGTGGTGTGTGTGCTTGTGTTTTACGAAAGCCTCGAGTGTGGTGTGGTTTGTGACGGTGTGGTGGTGTGCTGTTGTGTGTGGTGGTGTGTGTGTGGCGTGGTGTGTGTGTGTGTTGTGTGTGTGTTTAGAGAGTGCGTGTGTGTGTGAGCCACTGATGTACCTGTGTTGTGTGTGTGTGTGTGTTGGTGTATGTTTTAGAGAGTCTGAGGTGTGCTCGTTGTCCTGGAGACAGGTTATGTGAGTGTGTTGCTGTGCTGGTGTGTGGGCTGTGTGGTGTGTGTGTGTGTGTGTGTGTTTTAGAGAGTGAGTTGTGTGTGTCGTGTGTGTGCTTTGCCGTGTGTGTGTGTGTGTTTTGTGTGTGAGGGTGTGTGGTGTGTGTGTGCTGGTGTGGTGTGTGTGTAGTGGTGTTTTAGTGAGATCTGTGAGGTTGTGTGTGTGTGTGGGTGTGTGTGTTTGTAGAGAGCCCCCCGTGTGTGTGTCGTGTTCGTGTGTTTTCTTGTGTTGTGCTGTTTTCAGAGCCAGCTGTGTGGGTGTGTGTGGGTGTGTGGTGTTGTCTGTGTGGTTGGCCTGTGTGGTGTGTGTGTGTTGTGTGCTGTGTGTTTTTTTGTTTTGAGGGAGTGCCCCTTGTGATGTAGACCCTGTGTGAGTGTGTGTGTGTGCTAGATTTGTAGAGAGTGGTCTGTGTATTGTCTGGTGTGTGTGTGGTGTGCCTGTGGTGGTGTGTGTGCTGTGGTTTTAGAGAAGGTGTGTGTGTGTGTGAGACAGTGAGATGTGGTTGTGTTGTGGTGTGTTTGTGTGTTTTAGAGCAGTGAGTTGTTGTTTGTGCTGTGTGTTGTTAGAGATGTGGGTGTGTGTGTTGGGTAGTACCCCCGATGAATGAGTTGGTTGTGTTGAGGAGACAAGTGATGTGAGGTGGAATGAATGAGTGTTCTAGTTTTGTGTTGTGTGTGGTGTGCTTGTGTGTGAGAGAGAGAGAGGATAGTGGTGTGTTGTGATGCGTGTGGGGGGGTGTTGTGTGTGTGTTGTGTGGTGTGAGAGAGAGAGTATAGTTTGTGTGTTCACAAGCACTCTCCTGTGTCCTGTTTGCCTTTGTTTAGGAAGAATCGCTTATGTATACCCACAATTGTTAAGTCCCTTTGGAAAATAAAGCGGTCTGCAAAATGACCTAAATGTAAATGTGTGTGGGTGTTGAGACTTATGATGCTCAGGGGTCCCTCATTTATAACCGTTGGTTACGCACAAAAAACAGCCCTGAAAGAGGCGTACGCCAATTCCTACGCAAAAGATGGGATGCTATAAAAAACAAACTGACGGGGAAAATTTGTTAACACCTGCACGCCAAACGCTGACCCATGCTTAATGCACACACGTTTACTACAGTGAAAGTGAGCAAAACAATGAAGTATTTAAACTCTGTTTTAATTTTGATATAAACATTAGATTAGAAATGACATTCATTAATGGAGATGAGAACTCAGATTACATAAAGTCATTATGCAGAAGTTCAAGGTTATATGAATAGACATACAGTATTTGTAATGGATGCACTATGTTTTTGATGACTTTTCCTGTGGCATGCTATGTTTTAATGACAGAGAGGAGTGCTAGGCGCACAATAATTCCTCCTTAAACTAAACTGCAGATCTCATGTTATGAGAAAATCTTTTTAAGTGAGAACAAGGAAATGATGTGCACTTCGATATTATGATAGACTGCTGGATTCAGTGGATGAACGTCCATCGGCCAGTTTGAATAGTTACAGTGACAATACTGTACAACCACTGCTGCACAGAGAAGGTGATGTTGAGTGTGATGCACATATCTAAAAAGGATAGAATTTAAAGGAAAAAATGGTAAGATTTGCACCTATTTTTTTTTCAGTGACGCCACCAAGTCAGACAATTGCATTCTCTACTGCAAAATATAAGCAGACACAAACTAGCCTATATGAATACCCTAAAAAACGTGTACATATCAGCAAAAAAAATAAAAGTATTTTGATACAAGTTAGTTTTTTATGGATTTTTTGATATATTTATTCGGAAAAACATAACAAGGATACCGGGATGATTTTCAGCAATGTAAAAAAAAATGAATGCCATTTTAGTCCGGGTCTCCTTTAATGTCTCCTCAATGTTCTTACCTTTAACGGTTTGGTTAAATATGGGGTACGTGGATGGGAGTATGCATGGAAATGATATGCAGATGAGGTTATGTATAGTAAAAACTAGGGCGTTGTAAGCTCCATATATGGTGATTCGGGGAGGAGTCGGGGGGTGGAGATGCACGTACACACAATCTTCTCTTACTAAGACTTTATAAAGGGATTTTTTGCGCAGGGTTCTGGCATATGAATGGGTTTATAAAATCTGAAAACTTTTTTGTGCGTACGCAAAAATCTAGCTTTCATGCGTACACACACTAAGGATGAATTCTACGTAAAGTTTTATAAATGAGGCCCGTGGTCTCTCGGCTGCCGCTCTGTTGTGTGGAGCAAAACTGTGACCCTACATTCCACATCATCAGACGTGTGTGTGTGTTAGCTTTCGTGTTGTCTCTCAGCATGTGACCCCCCCCCCCCCCCCCCCCCCCCCCCCCCGCACACCCACCCACCAGACCCCCCCCCCCCCGGAGAAACCTGATGAGTGCACACAAATATAAATCTTTTCTCACTTGAAACGTGTGTGTGTGGGCGGTGGGGGGTTCACATGCTGAGAGAGCACAACACACACACACACACACACACACACATTACACACACACACACACACACACGCAGAAACCTGATGAGTGCACACAACTGTAATCTTTCTCACTTTGAAACGTGTGTGTGTGTGTGTGTGTCAGTATGTGATTGTAATGGAAGCCAGACATGACGTTTAATGCTTATCACTGGGTGTCTCCAGTTCAGGCCGCCTCTGGCTCTCCTGTGTGTGTGTGTGTTTTCCTCATGTACAAAAGGTTCTTCTTTTAAAGAATTGATTACTCCTAAAACTCTCACACACAGAACAGAAGTCCAGGTTTCTAAGAGTCAAACTCTTTCAAACTATAATATAGACACTGTTAGTTGTGGAACATATTGAATAATGATTTGGTTGATGGTCTTCAGGAATTATGTGATTCATCCACAAGAGAAAACTCAATATTCAGCAGATTTCTGATGTGCAGCGGATGAATGACTGCTGCCCTCTAGGTGTTCACCACACAAACTACAACAGCACAGCAAACAGGGACTGAGATCTGGCATATATGCTATATTTTCTGGTTTTTTAAAGCTTTTATATAATTGAAATATTTGAAAGGTCTGAAAAGGACAGTGTGTTGTGAGGAAGAGCCGCTGAGTTATCGCTGCCTGTCAGTTTGGTTTCACATTATGCTTTCTTTAAGTTTCATCCAGCGTCCAAAACTTTCCTTCAGCGATGCAGGAGCCAAAATTTCACTTAACCTTTATTTTTATGTTTGTGTGAGTTGAGTGTAATTCTCTTATCTGCAGTTTAAACATGGTTCAGTCTTAAATCTGTCACTGGACTCACTGCACACCGCTTCAAATCATGCTGCTTTATACAACAACACTGCCAAAACTGTATTGACAGCAAACTACATAAAAAAACTGTAAAATAAAAAACTATATGCTGTCTGCTGCACTGTATAAAAAAAAAAAAAAAAAAACCTAGCAAGACCAGTTCAAACCCCCCCCGTAAATACACTCGTATAATTAAAAAGTGAAGTTATTTTTAATGCATTAAAGTAATGGAAAACCCATGTTGCCATGGGACTGATCATATTTTATATTTATTAAATTTTAATTAATCAGTGCATTGCATTCAAAACTATTTACAGTTAAGATTCTGCAGCAAAAAAAATACATAAAAAAAAATAATAAAATGCAAGGCAACCATAATTACTCATCATGCTTTTTTTTAATTCTGTGAATGCTGACCTCTATTTCTCTTAATTAAAAATGCAAAAGAAACTATATTTAAATTTATTTTTTAAATAGTATGTATATATGCAATAATTTTGCATTATTATTAATAGTACTATAGTAGTAGTAGTAGTAGTTAATTAACTTATTGTGCCCAAGTCTTATGTTGCATTTTTAATTCTGTGAATGGCATCCATGTCCCATCTTTAAACCCATAAAAATGCACAGTGAACCATAATTATTTCAGTTTTATTTATTAAATAAAAACAAAAAACTGTATGTACGTTTTTAAATAGTATGCAGTAGCAATAATAATAAATATTATTAAAAAAAAACTATTTAAAAAAATTATTTGGAATAAAGCTTTTTTTAATATAAACTATTGCAATAATTACTATTTATATTTAACTTATCACGCCAGGTCAGGGTCTCAGTCTCATTTTTGTTGCATGGATTTCATTTCTGTGAATAGCAAACCCATTTTTCCATCTTTTAAATGAAACACAACAAAAATAACTGTCACAAAAACCTGCCAAAAACATGAAGGCTTGTGAAACAAAACCTAACTGCATGGCCATTAAAGCGGCCCTGAACTCCAAGATGCATGCGAGTGACCTCTCAAAGCCCTGATCAATCTGACCCGCATGCATGAATCAAACCCACAGCGGCTTCATCTGCCCCGCGCCTCCCGCTGCTGTAAATGAAGAATGAATGTTATGACAGGTTTGGGCAGCAGTGAGATGAGACGCTGCTGTTATTGGTCTTCATCCCGGCAGAAAAAAAGCGTCTGAGATGAAAACAGTTCCTCTGGCACCTGTGGCGCGGATCTGCTCCGGATACAAACACAAATCGCTCATCTCACGACCGCTGCATCCCAGCATACTTTCCAGCTCGCATGCCAAGTACTACAAACCACCGACAGAAAGCGCAGGAATGACTCTGACTGCAGCTCCTGCAACGATCCTCTCCAGAGATAAAGAATCTGCTCTCCTTTCAGTGTGAAAGTGCACTGAATTCACCACAAAATAGAAAAATTAATTGGGATTTGAACAGGAAGAGGAAATTAATGAATTGCGATACAAAGGAATTCACAGGTGATGCATTCTGAGAAAATAAATATTCGTTCAATCTGAAACATAAAAATTAATTTATTAAATATGATGATCTATTGATATATCCATCCATCCTAAACTAAACATACAGGCCTATAAACTTTCAAACATTTTTGATAAACCTGGTCTTAAAAACTTTTTCTAGATAATATAAACTTTTTAAGTTATTTTAATACTACTTTCCTACATTTTAATTTAATTTGCGGTCATATTTGCTGCCTTGATTCAAATATCATTCAAATTCAAAAACTGAATTGGAAATGTAAAGTCATGGTCAATTCAGTTCTGTCAGATTTTCTAGTTTTCCGGCCATTAAAAGTGAGAAATTAATCACATATACAGCGTACTGGTTTGACATCTAAATGTCTAGTTAAACAAACATATTTTATTTTATATTGAGTGTATATACTGCTAAAGCAGTGTTGGGGAAAGTTACTTTTAAAAGTAAAGTGTTACAAAATTACGTCACTCCCTAAAAAAAGTAACTTATTTCAAGTTAAACAAACATTTCATTTAAACAAATGTGTTTTGTACTTTTGCGTTTGCTTTTTCTCATCTGGGCTGTGCTTGCTTGTTTGTTTTTTAATATGAAAAAAAAAAGTTATATTTTTGGAAAATGTAAAAGCCCTTTCATTTCCTCAGGCTGAAGGAAATGTAAATTCAAGCTCGAAACAAACAGAATTACATGAAGAACAGGAAAGTAGTTATGTTTATCTAAAGTAAAATTTTTGATTTATTATGGTTGAACTGGAGCTTTGAAGCTCTGCAGCACACACACTGGTTAATAAAATGGGATTAAACACAAAGGGATATTTGTGTTATTAAACATTAAATTATTGCTGGTTTGCGTCATATTCCGAATTTGTGTTTCACAGTTTTATTAATTTTGATGAATACTGAATCTTTTTTTGAGTAAGTGATAATTAAAACAGCCTTAATGCAGAGATATTTTGGTAAGACACAACAAATGATGATTCCAGCGTTACATACACGTACTTGTCCATAAACCCATTTTCAATAGAAAACTAGTTTGTGATCTGCTCAGCTGCTAAATAACGCCTCATCTTCTATTAAAGAGATGCGTTAGTAATGCTAATTGTTTTCAAGTATTAGTGTCTCCTACAGGTTTTTGATCAAATCCTTGGACTGAAATGGTTGAATGTGCTTCATCAGGAGTGAGAGCGTCTGTGTGTTTGGTCTGTCTGGAGTTTGAGGAGGTTCCAGAGTGAAAGTGTTTTTTGTGTGTAATGGAGTCAGTGGCCGTGTTAGACTGGGACGCCACATTTCTTTGTTTTCGTTGGGAACGTTTGGGAAATTAACGACTCCCAAGAGGGTTTTTCTCAAGAAATTTGGCACTGAGCTTTCTGGACAGAAGGGAAAATACAAAAACATACATCAAATATTTGAATAAATCACTGCAATTGCAATTAAAGCTTAAATTAAAGTTTAAGCAGCTGTGCATCATCATTTTCTGATTTGTTTTCTCCATGCTCTGTTTTAATGAATGTTATTATACTGTATGTGTTAATTGATTTATATGAATTTTATTTGTTGTATATTTTCATTTGACCAGTGCATCAAAGACAACTCATGATGATTCAGGTCTTCAAATCTGGTTTTCTAATAAACCTTTTAAATAATTGCTTATTTCTAATTTTTTTTAGTAAGTTTGCAACTTTTTGTCTCACAATGTTTTTTTCTCACACTCATTGTGAGTTTGCATCTTGGAAATATACCAGTTTTTTTTTTTTTTTTTTTTTTTTTTTCAGAATTCTGCCTGTCCATGCAGTCAGGTGTCTTAAAAGTCAGAATCACAAAATATTAACTCAGGATTACAAAAAGTAAGAAATTACAAGAAAACAGTTAGAATTGCAAGATATAAACTCAAATTACACAAAAAAAATCTGAAATACAAGAAAGTCCAGAAACGCAAGATATAAACTCCAAAATTACGGAAGTCAGAAATGACAAGACAAGAAAAGAGTCAGCACTGATTGATATATATTAAATATTTTAATAAAAAAAATCTGAATTTAAAGGTGGTAAGTAAAAGTTAGATTTAAAATAATATGAAATTACAAGTCAGAAACGCAAGATATAAACTGAAGATTATAAAAAAGTCAGAATTGCAAAATAAACTCAAAATGACAAGTAAAATGTCAGAATTGCTAGGTGTAACTCAAAATTACAACAAAATCTAAAATTACAAATCAAAAATGCAAAATTACAACAAAAAAATCTGAAATTACAAGTCAGAAACGCAAGATAAATTCAAAATTATGAAAAGTGAGAAATTATGAGAAAAAAGTCAGCACTGCAAGATATAAACTCAAAATTACAAGAAAATAAGTCAATTGCGAGATGCAAACTCAAAATCTGAATTGACAAAAAAAACAAATTACAAGATATAAACTCAAAATTATGACAAAAAACAGAATCGCAAGATATCAACTAAAAAAGTACAAGAAAAAATTCAGAATTGCAAAATATAAACTCAAAATGTAAGATTTGGAATTTATAAATATAAAATTTAAAATGTCAGAAATGCAAGATATAAACTCAAAATGACGACAAAAGTCAGAAATTGCAAGAAAAGTCATAACACAAGATATAAACTATAAATTACAAGAAAAATGTCAGAATTGCAAAATATAAACTCAAAATGACAAGTAAAATGTCAAAAGCAAGATATAAACTCAAAATTACAACACAAAAGTCACGATTGATGAAAATTATGAATACTAAAGTTAAAATGTATTGAATGAAAGATATTAAGTAAATGTGAAAACAAAGTTAGGAATTGCAAGAAAAAAAGTCAGAAACACAAGATATTACCAAGAAAAAAAGTCTGAATTTAGATACAGATATAAAGACTCCAATTATGAAAATAATTACAAGAAAAAAGTCTGAATTACAAGATATAAACTCACTTATGTGCGAAGTGTCAGATACGGGATGTGAGAATTAAAAATTTATATATTATAAATTAAGAATTCGGAGTTGAAGGAAGTAAAAGTAAGAAATTATATATATTAATTATTAATTACAAGAAATATCTGAAGTTACAGGAAGTCAGAAACACAAGATATAAATTTATATTTAATTCCGTGGCAAAAAAACAAGCTTCCATAGGTACGTGCGCTTTTTAAGTAAATATTTGTAAAAATTTATTAGCAAATTGTGAAAATCCAACCCCATTTTTTCTTCAGTGTACAGAATTCTAGCCTATTATGAAAACCAGTTTAAAATCACCCACGCAAAGTCAGGTGAGGACAAATCATTTTCTTCTGAAGCTCACAGCTCCTGCAGTCTTTCTGAAGCATTGTTTTTTCACTCTTCCAGTGTCAACAGACACAAGCGCATCCACACTGATCTTGATTTCACCAACTTAAAATGTTATGTTTGATTAAATAAAACCTTCTTAAGGTCCTGTGGACGAGGCATTTCTTTACTTTGCAGTAAAGCGTGTGTTTCCCGGTGGTCTCTTATCTGACATCAGTCTGATTCTGCATGCGTGTCTGCAGTGGTTTACGGCTTATGAATCCCACGACATCATAAAAACTCCACTCTGTGCTTTCTAATTGGGAGGGAAAAAGCATTTATCTCAGGTTTGGAATGACTGGGAATAAAAGGGCTGTAAATAAACTGGACATTTACGAGTGTGATGTAAATACTGCCATATTATCTAACTGAAGAAACATGGACGTAACGGTATCTGCTGTGCATCGACCCTAAAGCCCTCAACGGCGCATCTTTAAGTTCAACACAAATCACCGCAGTGAAGAACGTGGCGAGTCTGAGAGTCTTCCTGGACTGGTTTTGTTCCAGGACCTTTGCAAATTAAAGCAGCTCTGCTCCTACATCATAGAAATTACTTCAAAAATCTGCCATTATGTGGCTGCAACTTATATTTCAATCTTTTGGGTAAAATGATCTTATAGTGTGATTTGAGGTTTTCTCCATCTGGAAGATGACGCTTGACAATCACAGAACTACATCTGCCCAGTCAGTCTCACTCACACACACACACGACAGCGATGAGAACAAAACTGCGCCTCAGATGATCTCTCCTGAGAAAAGACCCCACACAATCTCCTCTAGAGATTCAGAAACATCTCAAGAATGTCTCAAACTGTGCTCAGATGTTCTGAAATCTGCAATTACGAGTCTGAGATCTCAATATGAACTAAAATATTTGTCATTAAACGGTCTGAACTGCATTTTATATCTCTATACTCTTACTATGACAACTAATGTCTCATTTAGGTCTTTTAGAAGAAACATTGTCAATGTGTAAATAAAAAAACTTTTAGGTAGATTTGTAGTTGATTGTGATATGCATGTTGATTTATTGTAATCATTTTGCATTGTTTTATTATGTAAAGTGCTTTAAAGGAGCTTCTCAATGGCGTTATTTAAAATAAAGTTTATTATTATTAGGAAAAATAACTGAGATCCTTAAGTCTCCTGAGACACTGTAATCTTATTTTCAATTAGACTTTTTATTAATAGTTTGAATTTAAGTTTTAGTCATTTTTGTGTTTCTTTATATATATATATATATATATATATATATAGATATATATATACTATATATAATATATATATATATATATATATATATACACACACACACACACATCAGTAAATGACCAGTTTACGGACATTTCTTTCAAAAAAAAAAAAAAAAAAAATTCTAAATACAGGTAAAAACACCTGTAAGAAAATCAGTCCTTCAATAAAAATAGTACACTGGGCTGTATTTTTACAGACTAGAGTGTATTATATTTTATTGCAAACAACAAAAATGCTTTTTCTAGTTTTAGTTAACTTTAAACACCCTGTCCTGAAACGTTCCTCTGGTCTCGTCTGCTTCATGTGAAACCTTCTTAAATAAGTCCCTGCAGCACTACTGAAGTGAAGTCAAGACACCGAGTGCTTTCCAGAGAGCTCAAGAACATTTCAGTAGCCTGCCTTCGTTAATCAAGGGCACCAAACCAAAGACAGCAGCTGCAAAGAGATTGTTCTGTAAATAAAATTATTCGTAATAGAAGCTCTATTCATTTAAAGCGACTGACCGGATGCCGGCCGAGATCACCGGGCATTTATTTATCTTGTTCTGTTGTAATGTTCCAGTTTCTAGAAGCATGCGCTGCGTGCCGTGAGGAGACAGTGATCGATGTGCATGTAGGAAAACAGGCTTTTACAGCGTCTGTACTCCGATGATACACCATTCATTTGAGTTTATATAAAAAGGGAAACATCAGCTGAAGTTCAGCCACTTCTGAGGAGTATAAATCAAAACTCCTTCCCAGCAGCAAGAAAATCAGCTAAATCCATTTCCCCTCCATTAAAAACTGCAGAAACTATTTTAACAGATTCAAATAACCTTTAAAGTGCAGGTTGAAAACCAACTTATTAATCATAACGGCCCTCGCTGACTGCAGCTGTCAGTGCGACACAGACACCGTCACAAAACTAACCAGCTTTGATTCATTAGCCGGACGTTACAGGATAATTATACAAAACTATTTTCTCAAGCGGCTCGAATCTGAGATCCATCTGGAACCAAATGAGCTTTTTGGGAGAATTAGATGCTTTTGAGGCTCACTAAATTGCGAGCTGCTAACAGCGACGCGGTGTTTAGCGGCTTAAAGAAGCTGACCGCATGACACATATTTCATATTTCAGTGGAGACTCTGGCTCTGATCTGAAGGTCATAAAGTCGATGTGTCATCTTAATGTCGAAGTCTCGTAGAGATCGAATATCTGAAGTGCTTCCAGAACATCTCTCTGAACAAACACACGCACACATCTCGAGATTCAGATGTCATCAGATCTTAAATTCAACACTGTGCGGAAACGAAGCAATGACTGAACTGACCTTAAGAAAGCGATCCGATAAAACAGACACAACGATCATAAAAACACATTAAACTTGGGTCATTAAGCGGCTCTGTTACTCACTTCAGAAGACTTTTGAGTTCATCTTTGGGTGACTAACCACTTGTGTAAATCAGAAGCAGAACTAATAAAACCCTGAATGAATCTCCTTACAGTAAAACGAACCACACACACAGCCATGTAAAGCTACAGAATACATATTATATTCTGTACACAGCTTATTTATACAGTACAGACCAAAAGTTTGGAAACATTACTATTTTTAAAGTTTTTGAAAGATGTTTCTTCTGCTCATCAAGCCTGTATTTATTTGATCAAAAATACAGAAAAAAATGTTATATTGTGATATATTATTACAATTTAAAATAATTGTTTTTAAATTTATTATACTTTAAATTGTCATTTATTTCTGTGATGCAAAGCTGAATGTTTTTTTGGGATCATTATCACATGATCCTTTAGAAATCTTTCTAATATGATGATCATTATCAAAGTTGGAAACAGTTCTGCTGCTTGATATTTTTTCAGAACATGTGATACTTTTTTAGGATACTTTGATGAATAAAAAGTAAAAAAAAAAAAGAAGCTATGTTTTTAAAATATAAATATTTTGTAATAACAATATACACTACTGGTCAGTCATTTGGGGTCAGTAATTTTTTTTTCTTTCTTTTTTTTAAATAAAATCAATACTTTTATTCAGCAAGGATGTGTTAAATTGATAAAAAGTGATAGTAAAGAAAATATATTAGAATATCTTTTATTATTTTTTTTTTTTTTTTTTTTTTTTTTTATAATTGTAGCTATTTTAACCTTTTATTGATCAAATATATTAGACAGCAGAACTGTTTTCCAACACTCATAATAAATCAGAATATTAGAATGATTTCTAAATGATCATGTGATAGACTGGATGTTACATGTGACACTGAAGGCTGGAGTAATGATGCTGAAAATTCAGCTTTGCATCACAGGAATAAATTATTTTTTTAAAGTATATTCAAATAGAAAACAATTATTTAAGTTGTAATAATATTTCACAATATTACATTTTTTTCTGTATTTTTGATCAAATAAATGCAGGCTTGATGAGCAGAAGAAACATTTCAAAATCATTAAAAATAGTAATGTTTCCAAACTTTTGGTCTGTACTGTATGTGTGTGTATATATATATATATATATATATATATATATATATATATATATATATATATATATATATATATATATATATATATATATAATAAACACACACACACCCTACCAGCCAAAAGTGCGTTGTTTTTTTTTTTGTGTTTTTTGTGGAAAGAGAAAAAATAAATTCACTAACGTTATAAATGTCTTTACGGTTAAGTTAATTAACTAGATGCACTAACATTCAAAAGTTTGGGGTTAATAAGATTATTTTTTTTTAAGAAATTAATAGTTTTATTAATCAATGATGCATTAAATCAATCAAAAGTGCCAGTAAAGACATTTTTTAATGTTACAAAAGATTTCTTTTGAACTTTCTATTCATCTGTGAACCCTGAAAAATAAAATGCATCACAGTTTCCACAAAAATATTGTGCAGCACAACTGTGTTCAACATTGATAATAATCAGAAATATTTCTCATCATGTTGTTAAAGCGAGTGAACAGGATTTAACACGTCCGTCTGCATTAGTGCTTGTGATTAGAACGGAAGCGTCTCTCATTTCACGTGCTCGTGTGTTGACGGCTGTATCACATCACACTCTCAATAATAACAGTTCGACTCACTCTAGACGTAGAATTCTGTGTTTTGTCTTGCGATGGATTTTCTGCCGTTCAGCTGCTGGGATTTGGAGACGAATGAGTGATTAAGAGAAAAACACTGGCGTACTCGCATACTACATACTACATCTGCAGAGCATGGAGTGAAAAGCCATGCAGACATTCACTTACTGCTAGTTTGTGGCAAATAAAATATCATCAATACTCTGGATCTACTTTCCAAAAAGACACCAAACTTCTGCAGTGATTTCATGGGTTAATTAGCAGTGGTCCATGTTCACTGTGCAGTGTTCAATTCTGAACGTACTGACAAATCACACCCTCTGAAACGGATGATGTGACTGCTTTGTTTCTCATTTCCTCACGCTGCTGTAAAGACGAACACAGAAACACAGTCTGGCTCGTCTTTAAAGCTTTAAAGTCTCATGTCGTGGTCAGTTTCTGGCAGATCCTCTCGATTGAATTGCATCTGTGTTTTTATTCACATTTTTTACATGCATTCATTCCGCAGTACTGTGATATATACTACATCACTGAACGATTACCATACTTATCTGTCTGATGCCATCGTATCGAAACTAAAGTTGACCAAACTTAAATAAGGCAATCAGTTAAGTTCATTCAACTAACAACTTCAATACTTTGGAAAGTTGAGACAACATGTGGACCAGTTTTGAACAAATACTTGAGTATCTAAATAAGTTCAACAAAACGTGTTCGTGTTCAGTTCACACAAAATAACATTTCTGTATTCAAGCTAGTGATGGGAGAAACAAAGCTTTTTGAATCGCTGAATCAACTGAATCAGTTGCTTTTGCAAAGTGATTCACTCTTTTGATTCACGCTTATCAGAGAGATGTAAATAAAAACCCAAACATACAGCAAAAGACCTTTAACAAACCAATGCAAATACTTTATTGAATGTATAATCTATAAAACGCAATCAAATATGAAGTGTCTGTATATTATGTTTTATGTTGTTAATTTGCAGGGATTGTTTTGTGTTTTATGCAGGGCTTAACTAAACATTCATTATTTTTACTTTGCAAATCTAACGGATCCAAGATCAGTTAAAAAAAAAAAAAAAAACAACCTATTAATGGGTTTACAGAGTTGAATTTCAAAGCCTCGTTTACTGAATCCATGTGACTGAAACAAATCCGAATCACTAGTTCAAAACAAATGATTCACAAAGCGTTTCAGAATCCAGCATCGCTAGTTCATGCTACTTTTATTAGAAGAACTTTTTGCAGTCAAGTCTAATTTATCGATTGCACATTTCTAACCAGGTTTACAGTAAATCCTGATGTTAATGTTAATAATATTTTCATGCCTTACAGCTGCATTTAGCAGATTAGAGCTGTATAATAATATAGTTTATATTTTGCAAAGGTACATGTGGCAAAACTTTACAGGACATGTTCATTTTGTACTTTATAGAAAGGTTTCTGATTCAAATTGTCACTATTGCTCATGTTTAAATATTGGTGAAACCGCAACTGCAACACCTTGGCAACCAGCTTTGCACATTTCAACACCACTCACATGTCAAACTTTTCCTCTGGTGTCAGTGTTTGTACGATTCAGTCTATGTGAATTCCTACATGAATCTGTTTACCCAGAATGCCCGGCGTTTGCTCGCGCCTCCCTCCGGATCCTGTTCACACACTCCATTTGATCAGCTGTGCTGCATGACACTTTCATGAGCGCCGGGTCGCTGGCGTTTCCACCAGAGTTAATCTTTCATCAGACCTTCTGAAACATGAAATAACACTCATCCACACCGAATCATTTGCTTCCCAGATGTTTGATATCAAACGCTGCCAAGCCCAAACCTCAGCTTCCGCGTCTCTGAGCGCCTCTGATTGTGCATCTTCCAAACACAATACATATGCATCTCAGATCTCGATCGAGCCGCGTTTCTGAGAGAATAAAACATCACAGATTGTTTGTGAGATTTTTCCTGGAAGTGTCTGAGAATGATGAAGCTTTCTGCTAAACACAGCGAACTAAAGACCAGCTCTCAGACACGATCCAGAGGATCTCAAACACTGAGAAACCACTTATTCCTTATGATTCTTCTCCATGAGGGAAAAAAGACAGAATTGCGAGATATAGACTTTTCTTTTTTTACACAAACACAATACAGAAATGACGTGAGATACACCAAGTATGGTGACCCAGAATACTCCAGCAGCTCCATTGCAACACACTAGTAACCACCCAGAACACCAAGAGTACCCTTGCAACACCCCAGTAACTGCTTCGTAACCATCCAGAGTACCCTAGAAAATGCCTTGCAATCAACCTAGCAACTGCCCAGAACATTCTAGCAACCACCTCAAACAACAACCAGAAAACCATAGCAACCACCTATAACACCCTAGCAACTACCTAGTAACGGCCCAACGTACCCTAGCAACACCAAAGCAATCACTTAGCAACCACTCATAAAAACTACCCAGAGTACCACAGCAACCACCGCCCGGAATACCCTAGCAACCACCTCGAACACCCTAGCAACTGCCTAGTAACAACCCAGCTTACCCTAGCAACACCCCATCAACCACCTGGCAACCATTCATTAAAAGAACCCAGAAGTACCACAGCAACCACCTAGAACACCCTAGCCACCATAGCAACCACCAATAACACCCTAGCAACTGCAGTGCAACCGCCCAGGGGTACATTTCCCAAAAGCAACTATGGTCGCAAGTTCTGCCGTTACCAATAGAGATCAATGGAACTAACAACCATAGCTAGCTAAGCTTTTGGGAAACGCAACCCAGAAGACCTTAGTGAACACTTAGTGAATCTCTGCAGGTTCACAATTTATTCAACTTTATCTCACAATTCTAACATTTTTTTTTCTCACAATGTGAGCCTTTATTTTATATTCAGGTTTTACGTTGGGCAGTTTAATCATTTTCCAGACAGTATTCCCAACATTTTTATTAAGGAAGCTTTATAATACATCAAAAATCCATATCAGTCGACCACTAGTGTTAATTCAGTCTTTTATTTTTATAAAATACCTCAGACTGCAGGAGAGCTTGTGTTGTGCATCTTTAAATACACCTTGTCATGTGAACGACGGGTCAGAAACTAATTCTCTCAAGCCTAGAGTACAATAAAACACACTACTACAAAATCCAGTTTAAACTGGACAAGACAAAAAGAATCATTTGTGATTCAGATAAAAATCCCTAACAGTTTTGACTGATACACAAGTGTGTTGATTCGCTAAAAAGAACCAGTTCACAAGAGTCATTTGTTCGTGAATCACACCACACCAGATGCAACATAAGAAATTTTTCATTTTGCGATTTTTATTGGCATTATAATTTAGAGAAATCAGCTACATAACTACTCAAAATGACCACAGTAATAGAGCAGCATGCAACCAAATAACAACTCACTAAATAATGAGACAGAATCTGTTTCTTTTACGGATGCAACTCTGAAAACAAAGATGAATATACACTATAAAAAAAATATTTTTCAAAATTATAAATAAAAAAAGATTATTGGAGTACAAGAAAATACTATTTCAGGCTTTCAACTTCAAAATTTTATGCTTAAGGTTTTACCCGCCGTATTTTAGTTTCACTGAGATTCTATTATAATTGATATTTTGAATTAGATTATTAGATCTTCTGCTTTTTTGTTATATTTTAGTAATTCTGTTGTGTCTTTTGCCATTTTTATTAGTTTTTGCTGTTTTTAAATTTGCATTTATGCATTTAGCAGACGCTTTTATCCAAAGCGACTTACAATGCATTTAGACTAACACTTTTTACAGTACCAAACATGTGTTCGAACCCACAACATTTTGCACTGCTGACGCAATGGCTCTACCACTGAGCCACAGGAACACTAGATTCATATGGTATTAATTAGTTTATATTTCAGTTATAGTGAAGTTAAATTAAAAGCAGAAATGTTACATTTTTAATCATTTAATTTTAATAATTTTATTTCAGTTAACATTTTTATTTCAAGTACAAAAAATGTTTTTATTAAGTTTGTTTACACACTAAAAATATGGCACAATGTACTGTTTTAATAGAAATTAATTTTTCAGGTGTTTAAAATTAGCAGTGTCCTGACAGAAAGTTACCAGTACATTACTTTTTTTTTCTTTTTTACAGTGTACCAAATAACCCTGGTTTCAAAGACATATTTTTTCAGTGCACAGCTGTACTCAAGGTATCCAGTTGACCAGTATTTTCCAAAGATTCAATGCCACGAAGCTCAAATCAGTGACTAGTTAGGATTACTATCTGATAGACAGCTGTGCACTGACTACTGGAAACACTTTACAAGACACAAAAGACCGAATCATTCGATTTCACTCTAAATCTCCATTTGATTTATCTGCGCTCAGCTCTTTTAACCCAAATGTTCTGGAGTGGACGAGCACTTCGTGTAACGACACAGTCCGGGCCCATAAAACCCACAGCTGGACGCGTCTGAATCGAAAAACTCTCTTCTGTTTTCATTAGACAGAGTGCAGAGACAAACAGAACACCGTGAAACATTAACCTCTACTGCTGTGAATAAAACCAGACAGCCCAAAGTAACTTTCACATTTACGGCGCTCTCAAATCATCATGTGATCACATGAGACTGCAGTTTAGGGTTAGAGCTTTTATTTGACCTGATTTAACCATAAAAATGAGTCTTGTTGGTATAAATGGATTTATATAGGTTGGTTCAGTGATATTAACTAACTGATGGGAGGGGGGGGGGGGGACAGAAAAAACAGAAAAAAAAACAGTTCATTTAGATGTTACCAAATTTAATAAAACCCCACAATACACTGAAAAATGGTAAACTAAAAAAAAGTTTTTTTAAATATGCGTGTTGTTTGTTTTATATTTATGGTTTTTTTATTATATGTATATATGTGTGTTTATGTATTTATATAGATATATATATATATATATATGATGCATATTTTATAAAGACATCACAATAAACATTAAAGTCTTTTGAAGTTAAACTAAATTAAAAATTGACTAACAAAACATTTGTATTAATATAAATAAAAATGTAAGGTTTGACCGAAACCAAAAGCAAATAAATTTGGCTGTAATTGTATTTTTATTTTTTTTTAAGTTGGTCAAAGCATGAGGATCAGCGTATATACAGAGTTCTGGCATGAAACTCTAGATGGTGCAGTCCGATAGGTCTAACTCAATCTGACCTAATGACATCATCATCACATGGCACAGCTGATTGGTTCTCCCCTGTATCGGTAGCCAATGAGCTCGCTGCTCAACATTCAAATATATGACTAGGGCTTACCGTAGCAGTGCAGCCTGCTTCAGAAACCCTCCACCTTCCCCAGCTCCACCTGTATAGATCTGCTACGAGCTGATTCTTGTATGCTATATGGGGGTTATTTCATGTATGTTATATTTGCAGCAGCAATATTTCTTACATGCTCACAGCAGCACGTTGTGGATGTATTGGCAGTAGTAAGTCTCTGTGCTTGTTCTGCAACAGCAGCAGCGTAGCAGATCTATTCCACCAAGACTAAATACATTAACATTGTCATGTGCATTACCATGCCAATCCCTCCGTGAGTTGTCATGACAGAACTGGTGTTTATGGCTCTTGTGTTGTGGAGGCTCATCTATTTCAGCAGAGGTGTGTCTCGTGAGGCTCTGACCTGCGGCAGACACCCGGATCATGTTCTACGAGCTCGTGAAACGCTTCCCACCTCTGGCCTGGAAAACACCGTTACCAAAGCTAATTTACTAGCAGATCAGTGTCGTTTAGGCTTAGCAGCTCAGATGAATGGAACATTTTAGCACCTTCAAACCTGAGTCCAACTCAAACAGTAGTCACAGCCAGAGAGCGAGCGAGACGCAGACGCTCGTCGGCCGTTTATTAGCTACATTGTTTTGCTAGCAGCCGGGGCGACGTTAAATCAAGCAGGGTCAGACGTCCGATCATTACGAGTCCCTGAGCGCACGAGGAAAAAACCTTGTGCTGTCCTGAGCTGAGAACAGTCAGCCTGAGTCTCAGAACCACAGAGCTGCTATTTAATGAAAAAGAGCTGAAGAAAGATTCTTCACAGCAGTGATACACTATGAACGAATCGATATCACCATACTTTCTCCAGTTGATTAATCACAGTACATTAAGACAATTGATTTGTGTATGTTTTCTGATGTTATTTTTAAATACACAAATGAACTGCACTAATTTGCATTTATTTCCATTACATAAATCTGATCGCTGGATAAAATCAGGTTCATAATTCTGGTTTGATTTTGTCCTCGTATTAGAGTTTTTTTTATCATAAATCAGAAAATACTGTCAACAGACAGAAAACAAAACATTTTCACCATGTTTTTGGGAGTAAAATGTTGTGTAGATCAGTGTGAATGAAATATAAACAAACCTTCAGAATATAGAGAGGAATAAAACTGTAAAGTTTGCTGTTTGTAAGAGAAAAACTATTTACAGATTGTAATCTACAGACACAAATAGAAGAAGTGCGATAAAAGGAGCACTTAAATGTGTATTTTGGATGTTTTCTGTCCAATAGATTGAAAAAAGACGAGTGAAACAGACCGAAACTGATCAGTGCATTAAAAATCAATAGTTTTGTCTGTAATGTCTTGCCTTAAAAGATCAGATGACCCTGAAGTCCCTCTTATCAAACCAAGCAGAGAACTAAAACTTGAGTGTGATTAAAATTGGTGTTTTAATTTTTGATGTGGTGTAATTTTTATTTATTAATGTCTGTATTTCTTCATGGCGGTGATTACACGGGCTCATTATCTTTATATGGCTACATTGTGTGCCAAACGCAGCGCCGCTGCTGGATCTTAATTGGCCGTTTGTTTCGTTCGACTGCCAGTGAGACTGTAAAACCGGCCGGAGCGCGTTGCTGGTGGCCCAGGATTTGGGTAATATGTTAATTGGACTATAACTTAATGTTCTGGGTTATTCAGCGTCACTCATTTACAGAATTTAGCCCATTCTCCAAACCATTAGCTCATGCAGGCGTTTCCTGATCAACTCTCTTCACTTACTAGAGTTTGTGTTTCTGAACAACAACGTCAAGCTCACCGCCATCATACTGGACTGTCGCGGGCGGTTGTCGGGGAATTGCTATGCAGTTGCTAGGTTGCTCTCTGTTTTGTCATGCAGGTCTGGAATATGTCGGAAACTCCTTTAAGAGAAAAGAGATGTTGGATTTGTTATTATTTTTGGCTTGTGAAAATCAACATACCGTTGTTATGCTATTTAAACATGTCCTAACAACCACCCAAAACACCATAGCAACCACCCAGAATACCCAGGCCACACCCTAGTAACATCTTAGCAACCATTCAAAACAACAAATCAAGCACATAGCAATACCCTAGAAACCAACCATAATTGTCTAATAACTCCATAGCAACACCAAAATAACCACCCAGAGTACTATAGCAACTGCCTAACAACCACCCTGATCACCCCATCACCCAGAACACCTTAGCAATGCCACAGCAACACCCTAGTAACTGCCTAACAACCATTCAAAACAAAATATCAAGCACATAGCAACACTCTAGAGACCACCCAACATACTGTAATAACTACATAGCAACACCATAGTAACCACCAAGAACACCCTAGCAACCAGCCAGAGTACAATAGCAACTGCCTAGCAACCGCCCAGAAAACCCTAACACCCAAAACACACCTAGCAACCACCTCGAACCCACCCAGAACCCAGAAGATGGAAAAAAATTCAAATTGCAGGTTCCTTATGACATCTTTAGAGCTTTCTTTATCATCGTTCTTTATTGCATGTCAGAATGCCTTGAAAGATGCAAAACAATTTTTTCTCTGATGTAATCTCACGCAGTGCAAATAAGCCAAAACATTTATTCACTACTATAAACTCAGTTATCAGCTCTACTCAAAGGCTGTACACAGATCCCTCTATTTTAAGTGGTGAAGATTTTTTTAATGGGAAGCTGCTCTATGCTCCACTATACAGTATAGACTTTCAGCCTGTAACTCTTCCAGATTGGTCTTCATCCTCTAAGGGCGATGTTATGCCACCACATTTTTTTAAACAGATTTTTTGATAGCATTGGTACCAACAATTTAAACTTAATAAACAAATGCTTTTCTTATGTAAGGTTTTAAAAAAAAAAAAGTAGTTCTTAAACAACTCCAGGACCTCTTGACTTCTAACTTCTGTTGCTGAGGCCTTTCATTCAGGGTTTAAGTCTTATAGCACTGAGACAGTGTTGCTGAAAGTTTTGAACAACATCTTTTTGGTAAAAAATTAGTAAAGATTCTATTCTGATTCTACTCGACCTCAGCGCGCCATTCGATATGGTGGATCATGAAATAATGATTGACCGCCTGGAACACTGGGCTGGTCTTAAGGGAAATGTGCTTAAGTGTATTAAATCATTTCTCTATGGTTGATCCTTCTCTGTCTGCACTGGGAATGAAAATTCATCCATTTCGCCTCTTCCTTGTGGGGTACCTCAGGGTTCGATTCTTGCACCAATATTATTTCCCCTTTATATGTTGCCTTTAGGATCCATGATTTCAAAAATATAATGTATCCTTCCACTGTTATGTGGACGACACTCAGATCGTCCAGTGAGACAGTCAAACATGACCATTATCGATAATATATTGTCCTGTTTGATAAAACCGATTGTACTTGACCCTAGAAATCAGGAAGTGGCCCAATGCTTAAAATCTACCCCTCTGTCTGGTACAATTTCAACTAGTGTTTTCTCATGAATGGATTGTTGTAACTCTCTTTATTTTGGAATTGATAACAAAGCATTGGCACATCTTCAAAAAATACTCAACGCTGCTGCCAGAATGTTTAAGTCAGCCAAGAGATTTGAGTCAGTTGCACCGCTTTTAAAATCGCTGAAATGCTTGCTGGTTCGGTACAGAATTAGCTGTAAGATCCTGTTACTTGTTTTTTTAAGGTACTTAATTTTTTTGCTTCTTATTTTTTTTGTTTTTTGGTTGTTTTTTTATAATTCTTGATGTTTTTTGTTGTTGGATATTATTATTCTTTGTGTTGCAAGAACTAAATACAAACAAAAGCGTGACAGAGGCTTTTCTTGTGTCGGACCCGGACTTTGGAAGGACCTCCCTCTTTCTGTAAGGTCAGTTAAGTCTCTACAGAAATGTAAGCCCTTGTTAAAAGCACATCTTTTAGAGACTTTTGGACGCATTTACACGATGGGGTGTTTTGATTGTTTTCTTTGGTTATGACTGTGTGTCACTCTCTGCATGTCTGTTTTTATTTTGTGGTTTTATGTTATTTATGCATTTGTCTTAGTGACTGTGAAGCACTTTGGGCAACAGTGCTCGCATTAAATGTGCTATATAAATAAATAAACACAAAAACCCTAGAAAACAACCAGACTACCTTAGCAACTGCCTAGCAACCACCCAAAACACCCTAACAACCAGAACATTCCAGCAACCTTCCAGAACAGCCTAGCATCCATATAGCAGCCACAAAACAAACAGTATCTGCTGCCTAGCAACCATAGAGTACAACCATTGCAATCTGTCTGTGTGTCTTAGAAACTTAAAACTTTGAGATTTTGAGATTTTTTTAATTGTTTAATGGTTTAAAATCTCTCTCTCTATAACTAGCTAGCTTTTAAATCTACTGCTTACTTAAACTTTCAGCTACCTCAAAACTTACAACCTTCTGACTGAAAGCTATTAAATTTACTTAAACTTTCAGCTCAGGCTTTCTCCAGCCAAGGGCAAGGCTTGTCTTGATTAACTTTTTTATCTAGTCATTATTATTATTATTTGAAGTGCTGGTCTTTATATGAAACAGGGGTCTAAATGAACTGACGCCTAGAGATCTCGAACAGTTTGAGTTTTGAAGTCAGTCACACAATGATACCAGTGTATGTTTGTGTTTGGGGTGAATCTATCGCCATGCTTCCAGCAGACTTCAAAGATAAAACCCTCTCAATATATAAACCAGTTAGGGGTAAAAGAGTCAAAATATTGTTTATGATTTAAAGGAATCATCATCTTGCATTTTGGCTGCTAACGATTAGCGTAACTATTGCTTTTAGTTCATTCCAGCATTTTTGCACATGCAATAAACCCCAAAACTGAGAAAAGAAGGACTTGAAAGAAGAGAGGGAAGATAATTTGGCTGGTCAGAGAAACCTTCACCACAAATCTGGACATTTACGAAAGACAAAGTCTATTACATATGCAGAACATCAAACACATTAGAACATATTCAACACATTAAAGTGAAGAGTCACAGATGCATCTGCTTCAGCGCTGATCCTCACGAACGCAGCCAGAGAATAAAAAGAATCAGACAGCGTTTCTTCAGTGAGGTTTCACATCCTGCACATTCCTTCAGTGCAGCTCCTTTAATTACATAATTGAGAATTATTCTTCTGCCAAATAACACACTCATTAATCTTCTCTTCACTCTCTAGTCCAAAAAGCTTAAAAAAATTACTATTATAAAAATTACTTTTGATTATTAGGCCATAGCACTATCACGTTCTGAGGGAAATGTGACCATTAACATTCAAATTATTTTCAATGAGAGCTGCTCAGCTGGTGTCAAAAAAAAAATAAAATTATTTTTATATATATATATATATATATATATATATATATATATATATATATATATATATATATATATATATATATAATATATATATACATACATACACACACACACACCACAACCACGTGTCATATATATATATACACACACACCCACGTTAAGAGTCTATTAAATGATCAGACACTAGAAAATGTTTGCTATGGTATAAAATTTGCCTAAAAAAAAATATATATATAAAAATAAATATTTAGACTCTGTAAAAAGATCAGTCTCTAGAAAAATATCTATTACAGCATAATTCAAAATTTGCATATATAAAGCAAACAAACAAACAAATAAATATTGAAAAATTAATATAAAGTATAAATGAATATATAGTCTCCATAAAAAGATCAGTCATTGAAAAAAAAATATCTACTACAGTTTAATGAAAATTTGATTACAATATTTAAAAAATGAGAAACTACTGAAAAATAAAATAAATTAATAGCCTTCAAAAAAAGAATCAGTCACTAGGAAAATATCTACTTTGGTATAATGAAAGATTTAAATTAAACATTAAAAACAAACATAAATAGGAGTGCTGTGGATTACTTGTGGATTATTGTGATGTTTTTATCAGCTGTTTGGACTCTCATTCTGACGGCACCCATTCACTGCAGAGCATCCATTGCTGAGACACTGATGCAGTGCTACATTTCTACAAACCTGATGAAGAAACACACTCATCCTGATCTTGGACAGCCTGAGGATGAGCACATTTACAGCTGAACTATTCCTTTAATGCTTAATGCTAGAAGTTTCAGCACAGCACTAACTTTAAGTCAAGCATGTACTAGTGCCGTTAATCACACACATACACACACCCCATGTCAAACACTGATTCCCGCTCATCTCATGGTTCTGATGGATCACAGACTGATTTTTGAGCTCTGCGGGAGCTTGAGAGAGAGTTTACACACATGTGCACTAATGACGTGAACTCGCCACAAACAGCTGCAGTTCAATCAAACACACCATGATCTAAAGCAGCACTGCATCCCATTTACACACGCATGCAAACTCACAGAGAAATGCCATGTGTCATATTTCATCACACAAATCAAAAGGCATATTCTGCAAAAACAACATTATTTGAGCATCCGTAATCCTCATAAAATAGGCTTCACTTTCTTTATGCAAAATGCAATTACTTGTCTGTGATTGTGGAGTGAAATATGAGGTTTTCTGGGCTTCATCACAATCTGTTTGTGGGTTTGTGTGAAACGCCCGTCTCCATCCTTTCAGTAACCTCAGCCAGCGTACAATATGAGTTGAACTGGATGCTTGCCCATCGTTCTGTTACACACAGAGTTCTGCTATCATTCTAATGTCAACCAAAAAGCGCGTGGTCACTGCTGACACAAACACAATACAGAATACTCTAGCAGCTCCATTGGAACACCCTAGTAACCACCAAGAACAACGTAGCAACCGCCAGGCAACTATCCAGAGTACCCTTGCAACACCCCAGTAACTGCTTAGTAACCACCCAGAGTACCCTAGCAACCCGTCACCAGTGGTTATTATTTTCAAGGTGTTTCAGGGCACGATTCGGCCCTGCTCTGGAGCCAAAGTTCTCTCAAAGAGTTCAGAATCTGCTTCGCTCGCATTAAACGCGATCATTCAAGGTCCGTAATGCAGCGCTGCGGTTTTCTGAGCTAAACAGTCCATCAGGCCATGAAATATTTCACACATTAAATCATCATTCGGGGTTTCCCATGATGCATCACGCGCAACAGAGGAAAGCCGTTTGTAGGAATGAAGATAAACACACAGGATTTGCAGCGTTCCGGCGGTCAGAGGGGGAGAGAACTGCAGAACTATCAGTTTCTCGTCAGCACAATCTTCCAGGCTCTGATCCAGTTGGACTCTCGGATGAACCGACCGAAACCCAGCGAAGCGACCGCCAGATCGGAGATAAATATTGAAGAACGATGAATTTGGATTGATTTTAATTTTATATTGATTTTACATTAATATGTTTTACACATTTTAACACATAATTTTTGTGTTGTATACATCAGTCAAACAGGTCAGATTTCTGCACTCAATACATCATGGCATAGTTTATTACTAGCTGTTTGCATCTATTTGATTTTATTTAAATTCAAAATGCATTTATTCAAATTGCTTAGAATCAGCATGAATCAGTATATTGTGAAAACAATTACATTTATTGAATTGGTTAAAATACGGCTAGCTGTGGAATGAATGTGATGAATGAGATTTTATTAAACTGTTTTTATTGATAAATAATATATAAATCTGGTTATATGTTATATTTCAATATATATTAAAATCTGGCCTGTTTATGTATGACTGGCAAATATGCATCAAATTAGGTTTATTAGTTTGTTAATACTGTGTAATCCAAATGCATGGAAACTTTATTTTACGTGCACAATTTTGCATGCAAATTAAATACATAAATCTTAAATTTAAGCCTAAATACTTGTGAAAACTGAAAGTGTGCAACTCTTATTTCACAGAGAAACAAACTGCGACACAAACATGGCTGTAAGTTAATTTTTAATTTTTGACAGTATGAACTTGCAGTGCATTGAGAACAGAAGCTCATTCTCTGCTTTCTACACACTAAACATCAGACAGGTTTGGAAATGAGTGATTCGAGTTTGATTTGCGTGAACTGCTGCTTCAGTCCTCTGTGTCGTTGTGTTTTCATCACAGCTAACTGGTGTTGATGGGAGCAGCTCGTGTGGTTGTAATCGGAGGCCTCTGCTTCTGCCAAGCCGCAGGTCGAGACGGAGCCGTCCGGCTGCAGAATGAGCCATTGTTCGGTGCGGAGGCGGGACGCAGCGAGGAGGGAAACGAGGGGGAGTCTCGTCAGGAATTCAAGGTTGTTAGGAGGAGAAAAACACAAGCAGGCTCCAGTTAAACAGTTTGAAGGTCGAGGGTCAAACGGGTAATTCCCCAGGAAACCCTTGAGCTTCTGCAGGACGTCCTTCAGCCGCTCCTCCCTCTAGTGTTCGTCTCATTCTGCTGAAGTCAGCACACTTTCTGCTTCAGACCCTTCAAAGTGCACTAGAGCCGCTCTGAGAGTCACTTCAGCAGCTTCTCATCGTGTCATGAGCAAAACTACCATCAGAGACACTGTAACTCACAGATCTTCACAATAAACAGACAGAATAAAAGTTTAGTATCACTGAGAGAAAACTATTATAGTTTTTTGATCACTTTTTTTTGGGTTTTTTTTTTTATAGTTTATTATTTTTTGTTCGTTGGATTTGGTTTTTTTTTTTTTATTTTATGCTTTTATGTTTTTTTTAGTTGTTTTTTGTAATTGTGTTTTGTCATTTTTATAATACATCCAGTTAAAATAAATAAGAAATGTTGCCTCCGGAAAGTAGCTGATTTTTTTTTTTTTTTTTTTTATTTATTAATTTTTTTGGCTTTAGTTTTTGGTTATAAACAAAACTACAACTGGGGTTTAACTTTAAGAAATTATGACAGAAATATATTACTATTGTATGAAATGCACTTATGAAAGTTATAATAATCAATAATAATACTTATGAAAGTAATAATTTTGATTATATTTTTTCATCCATGTTTTAATTTATATAGTTCTGCTGTGTAGCATCTTTCTTGACAATTTGAATAAAAATTAAATGTTTTTTTTTTTGTTTAGATGATATATTTTCAATATAAAGTTTCAATTCATTTCATTAAACACCATTTTTGATTATACATTTTTATTAAATCTTAAAACATCCAGAAAAATCCATTAAAAGAAAATTAAGAAAAATAAAATGGAAAATACACAATGTAGGGAAAAATAAAACATTTAAATTTAATGGGGCCCTTAATTAAAATGTAGCTACTCTGTGGAGTTTAACTGTGAATTAACAAGTTATGTACATTAATTCTCTAGGTCAATGGTCTCTAAACTCGGTCCTTGCCTCAACACACATTTCTATGGTGCTTTGATTAAAGCAGATTTAAAGTAACAGAGGAAAGTAACAGCTTTGCAAAATTCAACAATTATGAAATAACTTCAATTTCAGCTCTAAAAACACAACAGGGTCACTATTCAGCTTAGTTCAGTTCACTGTTAATGTGAAAATGATTTTTCGAAGTTGTGAATAAAATTAAGATTTTTGGATGTTAGAAAATATTTCGGTTTTCTACTTAAAAATCTGTTTAATTTACTGTTACTTGCCATTTTTTTTTTTGTGAAATTGAGCAATTTCTGAGTTAAATTTTTTTTGCAAATTTTTTCTATGTAGACAAATTCTATTTGCACACATGCATGTGAATGCAAACGATCACACATGTGCGGTTATTGCTTTTTAAATAAAGCGTGTGGTTCCTGACTCACGGGTGTGGAACGAACACTAACAATGCATATCTGTCGATCTGACAAACACGGCTGGACCTCAAGCGTTCTCCAGCAGCACAAGCGTCAGTCCAGCTCCAGCGGAACCCGGTAATCTGCGGCGCTGCAGATCTAAATGAAAGCTCGGGCAGTGTTTGTTTTTACCCTGCGTGTCTTTGCTCTGTCATTACACAGCGTGTGGGTGTTGATCTGTGAGCATCCAACAATATATGTGCTTTCCACAACCAAAAAAGAACCAGTGAATACAGAGAACAGTAAACCAGCCACTAGTGGTCATATTTAGAATCATAAGTGTAATTTTATAAACCATACAGCTTTACTTTGGATGCACGACAGCATTCATTTCCTATAAATTAATTCTATAACACTAACTAGAATAACATTGCTCTGCATCACATTTGCTGAATAAAAAATCCGTGTGTGTGTGTATATATATATATACACCACACACACACACACACACATACACACACAGTCAATTATAATTGTATTTATCATTTTGTATTTTACATGCAATTTAATATGTAGGCTGTGATAATTACCTATACATTATATTACATTATAAATATTTATTTGATAAATTTGATAAATCTACTAAATATATTGTAGAAACCTATATTGTACAACTGCTTTGCAACGATTTGTTTCGTGAAAAGCACTACACCATAAAAAAAAGTTGAATTAATTTAAAATCGAAAAATCTATTAAAAAAATAAAAAATTAATCACTTTTTTTTTTTCTTGAGTTTCAACTGTGAAATTTTTTCATTCCAAATTTAACTGATGAATCTGATTTAAGGTTGTAGGATGCAGAAACGCAATTCAGTTTATAATGTAACGAAGCTGAATTTTTAAATCAACTGAAATTCGAAGGAATTCTCATCATTGTCATTTTTAACTGGAAAAATTAAGGTTTGTCAAGACATACTCTGAATGTTGATTAACTAAAACTAAACAATTAAAAAAATAAAAAATAAATAAAAACCAACTTGAAATTAAATAAACAGTTTGTAAATCAGCTATTTTTTCAGAATGTAAACTGTTATGAAATATTATTTGTTAATTCTGTTGATAGATAATAACAGTTTTTGTGGTGATTAGTTTGGTGTGTGTTTATCCCTGCAGTCGTCACACACTCGCTCTCTAATAGCAGGAAACATGCAAACACAATATTGTTTTAGTTCGCTTGAGCTTCGCCTTCATTTGCGGTTCCTGCCAACGAACTTCAACCAAACTCTCCCAAAAGCAAACACTTTCTCCTCTGCCCTCAGAAGATCACGTGAGCATGTGAAAATCTCAGAGACACATCATTACGCTCTCGCAGATGCTGAGAGGAAGCGGCGGCGTGAGGATCCTCGTGTGAGAAACATCTGGAAGCCATCGCTGGTGCAGATGCACGAACCCTCAGCATTACATGGAGTTTAACTCTGAACAGACTCTGGTGAAGCGCTGAGGAAGCCATGGAGAGATGAAATCACTGCCATTTGGAAGGTGTTCAAGCTTGTTTTAATTGTTTTCATTCTGCAGACTCTCAATTACGTTCTGCTTTAAAAAGCCAAATATCTGTCCTTCTCATTGCGTTTAAAAACACCTCAAACAAACCTGTGATCCTAAACACTGAACACCAAACGTGAGCAGAACAAGCTTTTGTTTTTAAGTAGTGTTTGTCAGGTCAAGCATCGCTGTGTATTTTGAAATAGCTATTTTTTTTTGTTTTTTTTTTTTTTTTAAATTATTATATTAATTAATTATAGTTGTAAAAAAAAATAATAAAGAATAAAATAGAGCTTTTATTGTGTTATTTTTTTAATTAGTTGTAAGATTTTTATCAGAAATTAAATAGTAAATTATGATAAGAGAAAGAATGGTAAGCTGGACAAATGAAACTTCATAAAGAGTTGTGTCTCTATTCTCTACACTTTAGCCTTTTAGAAGACCTTTAATGACAGACGGCAGCAGGTATATTAGGCTGCTGCTGTCACTTTAAGACAGACTGCACGGATCCAATATACTAAAACACATCCGGTTTTCACAACTGTTTACATTAATTTAACACACAACTGACTGTGTTTAAATAAATCCTCCACACAACGGGCATTTTGACATAATTGTGTGCGTATTTGACCATTCAAGTGCAATAAGATGCAAAAGAGAACACATTGAGCTCTTCACTGCTTATTGCATTTAATATCTCTTTATTTTCTCACTCATGCATGCTTATTAATCACTCCTAGGTCAGGTGTATATAACTTATGATATATGCATATCATGAAATAAACTATATAGCAAGATCTCTTACGATACACACTTTATACCGTGGTAATGATATATATACCGTCACACTGCCCAGCCCTAACTTCAAGTGTGTTACTTTCTCTCTTTGTTTTTGTTTGTGTTTTATTTAAATAATAATAATAATAATAATAATAATTTTTGAATGGCTTTTATTTAAATAATAATAATAATAATAATAATTGCTAAACTAGTAGGCCTAAAATAACAAACTAAAAAATTAAATACCTTAAAACTAATAATAGACAAAAAAAAGAGAATACCACTAGAACTAAAATTAAATTGAAAACTGAAAATATAAAATCTTTACAAAAATAGTAGAACAAAAATACTAAAAAATAAAATAAAAATTCCAAAGATAAGATGCAAAAACATGATTTTTCTTTCTCCAATAAAAACATCTACACGTTCCTAAATGAGAAGGAAAATTATTTAAAATATTAAGTCTTGTTTTCTGAAGAATTTATAAAAATTATGCAAGTTTATGCTTAAAATAAACTCGATTCAAAGGGAAAACGAGATTATTTTTCTGACCCCACCCGCATTTTTCTCTTATTTTAACCAAAAACAAGACAATGATTGTAATTTTAATTTTGCTTCCGTAGTTAAAAATGAGTGTTATAATAAAACAGGAGTGTTCTGAGCTTATTGTATTAGTCTGCTGATCATATTTCAGGGTGATTGTGTGTTTATTGTGCTTTTGTAGCTCATTAATGAGAGTATGTTTCCAGCAGCAGCGGGCGGAGGCTACAGTTCTGGCCATAAGACGACTGACTACACAATGTTCCTTTCAGCCGCTGGCACCACGCCTCACACGACCCTCAACATTAATCCTGCTGCTCCCGAATCCTGAGGTTTCCTTCATGAATTTGCTCATAAAATCAGTGTGCTCATGAATCTCTCGACGGGGCGGCAGCAGAAGCGCGTCACAAACACCACAAAGTCCACTCAGTGAATGTGTGAAGGGTTAGATAATTCTCTATCTGATGCCGTTTCCATACGTTTGACTTTTACGACCCCGCTTTAAAACTACAGCACACACGTTAGCTGAACTTGCTTATGGTCATGGAGAAACAGCTAATGCTCTCAATATGACAGATAACATGTATGTGACGTCAGGAGCTTATATATTCCAAAACACACACAGCCTTCGTCTGCACCAGGGTCATGCACCGATGCATTAAGAAAGTCTTTTTCATTCCAGTTTAATTGCTGAATTTGATTTAAGGTAGTAGGACGCAAAATTGCATTTCAATTTATGTAAGGAAGTTGAATATTAAATGAATTGAAATTCATATAACTGTCATTTGTAACTAGGAAAAATAAGGTTTGTCTGAATATTGACTTGACCAGGTCAATATTCAGCCAGTTACTAAAAAATAAAATAAAACAAAATAAATTCAAAAAGTTCCCACCAATGCCAAAATCAAACCTACCACCCTTGGTTAAATTTTAGTAAATGCAACAATAGTTTAAGCATTAAAAAATTAGCAAAATTACTAAAATTTACAATTTAAAAGGAAAACTCAAATATCAAAAACTATCAAAGTTTAAAATATCAACAAAAACTATAAGAGTGCATCAATGACACTAAAATAACACTAGATTTGTCAAAGACTAAAGTTTAAAGTTTTGTGAAATGTTTCAAAAAAAAGCCAAATCTCTGACTTGCTACCTACAGAAATTCGTTTTTCGTCCGTCATATTTAATAAATTAACTTTTGTGCACCAGGAGGAGGAAGAACAATTTCTTTGTATTGCAGTTCAGTAAATGCCTGCATCAACTACAATTAAATGAGTTTAAACACGTGTCTGATGGAGGGGATGAACTCTGGGTGACGGCAGCAGGTGTGAAAATCATCAGCAGTGTAACGTGGGAGGTGACCTTTGACCTCAAACACTGCTGCTCCTGGTCCTGGATGAAGGTCATGTAAGGGGTCAGAAGGTCAATGAGCAACAGACACCGATGAACACTGATGACCTGTGAGAAACTTCTGTCCGGTGTTTGTACAGTTCAGAAACTGGTCCACATGACGGAGGAGTGACGGACGTCTAAAGAACAGTCAGGCAGTGCTAACATCACTTAAAAAAAAAAAAATGCAACAAAACTTTATCTGTAGCGTCAGTAACACCAATTAAAACAATCTAAACCGGCTTTGGCATGTAAATAAAACCGGCTGGTAACTTCGAGAAACTGCGGTGTTAGACAACTAGATTGTGAAGTGTGTAGACAACAATTTGATGCAGAAGATGCAGTTCAAATTTAAAAACAAGGAAGAAATTCATAAAAATGATATCAGTGTAAAGGAAGGTTTGTCAAGACACTTTGAATGTTGCCTTGACAAAAACACGTAAACATGCTGAAATGTCTTGATATGTCTGAAATATCACCACATTTAATAAATTAACTCTGTAGACCAGTGTGGAAGAGTACTTCATTTTCCCAGAATGCATCACCTGTGTGAAATGAATATTGGACAATTCAATTCAAATTTTAATGTAATGAATTGAAAGGGAGCCAATTCTTCCGTTCTGACTTTTTACACGGATCCATGAAACTGCAACATTACACACAATAATCAAACGCTGAATGATGTAAACGAATCATATCCAAAACTAGAGATCTGCCAAAAGCATCAGACATCCATTCAAGCTGACAGAACTGACATGAGGAACGAAACCACAAGATCTGAGACTGGAAATGATCTCACGCATGATGCTGTGAGTGACACGATAAACCGGTTCAACCATTCAAAATATATACAGTACTCCTCAAACGTTTGGAAGCATTGTGATTTTTAAATGTTTTTGAAAGAAGTCTCTTCTGCTCACCAAGGCTGCATTTATTTGATCAAAAATACAGTAAAATTATAAAATATTACAGTTTAAAACAGCTGTTTTCCGTTTAATATTAAGTTAAACTGTAATTTATTTCTGTGATGCGCAGCTGTATTTTCAGCATCATTACTGCAGTCTTCAGTGTCACATGATCTTCAGAAATCATTCTATGATGATTTGCTGCTCAAGAAACATTTATTATTATGATCTTCAGAAATCATTCTATGATGATTTGCTGCTCAAGAAACATTTATTATTAATATTTTTATTATTTACTCTTGTAATATTTTTTAATATTTTATGTTTGTTATTTTTGATGTTTTTGAGGTAACTTTTTTTGCTATAGTCACTTTTGATCAGTTTGATTAATTTATGCATCCTTGATGAATATAAAAAGTGTTAATTTTTTTCAAGAAAACTTACTGACACTGATCACAGTTTTTCAACACTGTCAAGTACTGTATAAAGGCAAACACAACTTCATGGCTGCAAAATAAATATTCGGTTTTCTGTCCAGTGTGTTCTCAGTCACCCGTCACCAAACAAGTTAATATTAGGCCCGTTTCAGATCTTTACCAGCCCACAATAACATGCAGGAGGAATTTCTGCTCTTTTTCTGCGTTTATCTGTGAACGCCGTCAGCAGATATTTGAGCGCATGAACTTCAGTTGAGAGACATGATAATGGATTTAAGAATGACCTGCTGTTACCGAACGCCGATATTTCTGTCTTGACCTGCGATACACACTCACACACATGCGCAAATATTATCCTACACGCCGTCTGTGTTTGCTTTGCTCCACGAGTGCGAGAAGCTAACGGGCTGCTGCGGGTTACTGAATAAAATATTACAAGTCTCGGGGCTGAATGGAGCTTTGTCGTCTTAAAACAGTAAAACTTTTCCGGTTCAGTCGTCGCCTTCATATTGAACCGTGGCTTCAGATTTGTGTGCAGCTATTTTTGGGCTGAATGATGAGAGATGGTGTGTGTGTGTTGAGAGTTTAATGTGTCTATAACACTCGCTCGTTGATCCACATACACGTTAACGGACAGAAAACACAGTCTAAAGGAGATTCTGTGAAGTCCTAGTGACAGACTGAATAGAGGTTGACATTATTCTCTTTTAAAACTGGAATGTAAAAAGTATACTAGCCAGTGTATAACAAACTCTGTACTCTATTAAGTTTTTTGCACTTTTTGTTCTTAATTAGGCAGAGCACAGTTTATTAGGTCACAAGCTCTCAGTAAAGTAATGCTTAGTCACATGATTTGACGTTTACCTATCAAATATCAGTTTTCATATTAGTGTTGAAATGCCATGAATTTCAGTTTGTCCTGTGAAGGCTGATTTTAAATGATTTTGCCTTCTGCATAACTTAATGTTCTACCGAAACATGATACTTACTAATATTTTATATAAGAAAAATCATTCAAAAAAACTATTTCATACAAAAACATAAAATTATATTTACTGTATTTATTATGATTGGCTTTCTTTCGTGATGCACACAGAAGCACATTGTTTAAATAGGCCTAAGGTTTGTTTTGAAGATCCTCTAACAAGCAATTTATCCACAATGTTCTCTCTTAAAATGTAAATGACTGTAAATGTCAGCATCAATGAATGTGTAAAAAACTGAAGCCCTGTCAGAGACAATATGAGCTTACTGATGCAATTCAATCAATCTGCTGTTTTATTCCAACGTTTGTTTTATTCCAACTGTTTTACTCCCCGTAAATATTTATAGTGCACAGTAAGTCGTAATTCACATTTCATCCATGTTTAATGGTACAACGAAAAAAATATTTAGTTGTGCGCAAGTCATCACTTCCATTTTTATTTCCAGTTTAATGGTGCAAAAAAAGATATTTACTAGTGCGCAAGTCGTAACTTCTGTTTCATTTGCATTTAACGGTGCAACAAATAATATTAGTGCGCAAGTCGTAACTTCTGTTTCATTCAAGTTTAATGGTGCAACGAAAAAATATTTAGTAGTGCACAAGTCGTAACTTCCATTTCAGTACAGTTTAATGATGCAACAAAAAATAGTTGTGCGCAAGTCAAAAATTCCATTTTATTCTAGTTTAATTTGCAATGATTTTTTTTCTATTTAGTAGTGTGCAAGTCGAAACTTCCATTTTATTCAAGTTTAATGGTGCAACGAAAAATATTTACTAGTGCACAAGTCATAACTTTTGTTTAATTCACGTTTAATGGTGCAACGAAAAATAGTCATGCACAAATCGAAACTTACATTTCATTCAAGGTTAATGGTGCAGCGAAAAAGTGAGCAATGCACAAGTCATAACTTCCGTTTCATTCCAGTTTAATGTGCAATGAAAAAAAGGAAAAAAATATTTAGTAGTGCACAAGTCGAGACTTCCATTTATTCAAGTTTAATGGTGAATCGAAAAATATTTAGTAGTGCACAAGTCGAAACTTCCATTTCATTCAAGTTTAATGGTGAATCGAAAAATATTTAGTAGTGTGAAAGTCGAGACTTCCATTTATTCAAGTTTAATGGTGAATCGAAAAATATTTAGTAGTGCGGAAGTCGAGACTTCCATTTCATTCCAGTTTAATGGTGAATCGAAAAATATTTAGTAGTGCACAAGTCGAGACTTCCAATTCATTCAAGTTTAAATGGTAAATCGAAAAATTTTTTAGTAGTGCGGAAGTCGAGACTTCCATTATTCAAGTTTAAAGGTGAATCGAAAAATATTTAGTAGTGCGGAAGTCGAGACTTCCATTTATTCAAGTTTAATGGTGAATCGAAAAATATTTAGTAGTGCGGAAGTCGAGATTTCCATTTTTCATTCAAGTTAATGATGAATCGAAAAATAGTAGTGCACAAGTCGAGACTTCCATTTCATTCCAGTTTAATGGTGAATCGAAAAATATTTAGTAGTGCACAAGTCGAAACTTCCATTTCATTCAAGTTTAATGGTGAATCGAAAAATAGTAGTGCGGAAGTCTAGACTTCCATTTATTCATGTTTAATGGTGAATCGAAAAATAGTAGTGCGGAAGTCGAGACTTCCATTTATTCAAGTTTAATGGTGAATCGAAAAATATTTAGTAGTGCACAAGTCGAGATTTCCATTTCATTCAAGTTTAATGGTGAATCGAAAAATATTTAGTAGTGCGGAAGTCGAGACTTCCATTTATTCAAGTTTAATGGTGAATCGAAAAATATTTAGTAGTGCGGAAGTCGAGACTTCCATTTATTCAAGTTTAATGGTGAATCGAAAAATAGTAGTGCGGAAGTCGAGACTTCCATTTCATTCCAGTTTAATGGTGAATCGAAAAATATTTAGTAGTGCACAAGTTTAATGGTGCACAAGTCGAGACTTCCATTTATTCAAGTTTAATGGTGAATCGAAAAATAGTAGTGCACAAGTCGAGACTTCCATTTATTCAAGTTTAATGGTGAATCGAAAAATATTTAGTAGTGCACAAGTCGAGACTTCCATTTCATTCAAGTTTAATGGGTGCAACGAAAAAATATTTACTAGTGCACAAGTCATAACTTTTGTTTAATTCACGTTTAAATGGTGCAACGAAAAATAGTCATGCACAAATCGAAACTTACATTTCATTCAAGGTTAATGGTGCAGCGAAAAAGTGAGCAAATGCACAAGTCATAACTTCCGTTTCATTCCAGTTTAATGTGCAATGAAAAAAAGGAAAAAAATATTTAGTAGTGCACAAGTCGAGACTTCCATTTATTCAAGTTTAATGGTGAATCGAAAAATATTTAGTAGTGCACAAGTCGAGACTTCCATTTCATTCAAGTTTAATGATGAATCGAAAAATATTTAGTAGTGCGGAAGTCGAGACTTCCATTTATTCAAGTTTAATGGTAAAAATCGAAAAATAGTAGTGCGGAAGTCGAGACTTCCATTTCATTCCAGTTTAATAATGAATCGAAAAATATTTAGTAGTGCGGAAGTCGAGACTTCCATTTCATTACAGTTTAATGGTGAATCGAAAAAATATTTAGTAGTGCGGAAGTCGAGACTTCCATTTATTCAAGTTTAATGGTGAATCGAAAAATATTTAGTAGTGCGGAAGTCGAGACTTCCATTTCATTCAAGTTTAATGATGAATCGAAAATTTAGTAGTGCAGAAGTCGAGACTTCCATTTCATTCAAGTGTAATGGTGAATCGAAAAAATATTAGTAGTGCACAAGTCGAGATTTCCATTTCATTCAAGTTTAATGGTGAATCGAAAAATAGTAGTGCGGAAGTCGAGACTTCCATTTATTCAAGTTTAATGGTGAATCGAAAAATAGTAGTGCGGAAGTCGAGACTTCCATTTCATTCAAGTTAATGGTGAATCGAAAAATATTTAGTAGTGCACAAGTCGAGATTTCCATTTCATTCAAGTTTAATGGTGAATCGAAAAATATTTAGTAGTGCGGAAGTCGAGACTTCCATTTCATTCAAGTTTAATGGTGAATCTAAAAATATTTAGTAGTGCACAAGTCGAGAACTTCCATTTCATTCAAGTTTAATGGTGAATCGAAATTAGTAGTGCGGAAGTCGAGACTTCCATTTCATTCCAGTTTAATGGTGAATCTAAAAATATTTAGTAGTGCACAAGTCGAGACTTCCATTTCATTCCAGTTTAATGGTGAATCGAAAAATATTTAGTAGTGCGGAAGTCGAGACTTCCATTTCATTCAAGTTTAATGGTGAATCGAAAAATAGTAGTGCGGAAGTCGAAACTTCTGTTTCATTCAAGTTTAATGATGCATTGACAAATATTTAGTAGACTAAATCAAAACTAGACTATTCAATGAAAGTAATAATTAAAAAGATTTTCTGCTGATCAGTGCCACAAAAGCCAAGATAAATCCACTGATTGACTGAACTCTTCAGAAATAAATTAATAAACACACAGTCTTGAGATGTAGGGAAAAACTGGGTCTCTCACTCACAGATCAACAACACACGGTTTGATTAAACCATTTCAGCGCAGACATCTGACTGAATATACAACTTGATCACCATCAATGAACAAAACGCCAAAGTATTTCACACACACATGCGGCTCATTGTGGGAATGCTTGGTTCGGTCCAGTAGGAATGTTTTAATGAATGTTCTTCAGTCTCTGATGTTGTTTTCACAAAGCACACATCAACACATTCCAGAAACTCTGAGCTCAGTGATGGATGCTCACGGTTTTGTGCACATTTTGTGATTTTGTTCTTGGTTGTGTGAACTGTGAGAGACAGTCAGCATCTACAATTAATATCACACACAGGTCAAACGGGGCTCCACAGCCACTCAAACACAAGTATGTGTACTTCACTTCCAAACATCTTCTGCTCGGATCACAGATGAGGACATTCCTCAAACACTGCGCTCCAGGTTTGATCCCAACATCACTCAGCTAAACACACGCCACTCAAACTCTTAGAAACTTCATGTTTTAAATACAACTCCCCTTTTTTGAGGGAAACTTTAATATCTGGTCATTTTGACATGATTTGTGTCTGTTCTGATGAAGTTTTTATTCCCTTGTGTCAGTGCCAAAATCCACCCTTAACTTCTCACTTCTCATGTTTCTTTGTTTGTTTTTTAACCCAGCCATACCCAAAAATAAAGAAATCAAAGCAGGAAATTATATCACTTCTAAATACTAAAGAAGGTAAGTGAGAGAAAGCAAAAGAACCAGCAACAAGAGACACGCCGGCTCTTAAAGCCTCTGTCTCCGCCAGCACAGCTGAAACACAATAATCACTGGCACATTATCATTGGCTGAGAACCAGAGCAGTCAAATAATCAGCCAATCAGAGAGACTCCTGGGCTGCACCTCAGTTTTGCACATACTTGTACTTAAGTGAGATGGGATGTCATTGACCAAAATTTGCTATTTTGTTCAAATCAGCCAGAATTTTTTTTTTTTTCTAATATTCAAAAAAAAAAAAAAAATTAATTCTACACCAATCAGAACACAATTTGATAAAACCTGCAAAGATGTTTTATACATACATGTAATGATTGAATCAACTATTTAATGTATGGCGAATCTTGTGATTTCTGCAGTAAATTTTCATATGCATAAAAACTAAACTCTAAAATTCTAAAAAGAGTCATTCCAAACCATGTTTTGAGGTCTTAATGACTGAATTCTTTGTCTACCGACTGCCTTAAAAGTATTAATTCATAACTAAAAAAAACTTGTATATACAATAATAATTACTAAAGAGTTAAAGCTAATTAAAAAGTAAAACTGAAACTACTTATGCACACATATAGTATGTTGTATCCAAATGTTATATTTTTATATTTCTGTATTGTTTTGCAAAATTATGCTGTGGTGTTTAATATTCGATAAAGCAAATTTAAAAAAAAATCACAATCAGAATACAGCATGATTGGAGGAACCACTCCAAACATCTGTTTGAGATGGCAGCTTTATTATTGATATTAAGCATGTGGAAACGGGCTCTCCATAATAATATTTTTGAATCGTATATAAGGCCTGTTCCCTAAACACAAAGAGACGTTTTGAAAACCCCTGACATCACCGGGGAAATAAGTCAGATGCTCACGTCTGTTTTTTCCACGTAAATGACGGTAAGAGGCGTCCAGACTCCCTGCGTCTCACGGAAACCCTCACAAACCCTGAGCTCACACACAGTCCCTGCATGTGACTGTAATGTGAAGAGGGTTCAGCACTAGTACGGTGCATTTTCTTCTTTTTAATCGCTGCTCGTCTAATAATCTCCCTTTGGAAAGCAGTTGCGGTTTAAGATTTGTCAGTTTAAACTGGCATGTTACTCTGAACTAGTTACTAGCTGCTAGTGTTGATACTGCATTTCAGACCCAACAGCCCAAAATAGTGTCCAAAACCAAACAGTCTGAGCAAATCAAAGCTATATTATCACTCTAAAAAGAAAAACCCCATTCTCCACTTTAGATTTTAGACATGTCACTCCCACTCATGTGTTTGCAAGAATAAGAATTTACTACAATGGCAAAGGCTGTTTTGAATCACTTGTATGCTTTTCCAAGGTCAAAAACTCTCATGTGGGGGCCCTGGAATATTTTCCTTATATGGGGGCCCTTAAAGAAATATACATGTTGGATTATTTGTAGTGTTATATAACAACTCAACCACCCCAAAGAACCGCTGAAGAACCTACTTTGATTTTTCTATTCGAAAACCATTACTAAATGAAATATAAACATCATAAACCATCTTCCAAACTGTGTTTTTTTGCCTTATCCTAAATCACTAGAGTTGTCGTCGGGACAGATTTCCCGGGAAACTGCATTAATAAAGGAAAGAAGGTCAGGATACTATTGTATGCAAAGAAGCTTGAAGCTTGAACCTCGAAACGAAAAAACAGAGAAAAAGAGTTTTGCAAGCAAAAAAGGAACGTGACAAGCCTGTAATAAAACACGAATCAACATTATCAACAAATCATCACTTTCGATGTTCTTAAGCAACGCTGACTCTAAACAAGTTACAAGATTTACGCGCCTCAGAACATCAGAGTCATCCGTGCGGAACAGCGGAGCTGAAAGCACAACGCTAACCTGATGAGCAAAATAATACTCCTCCGCATGTAGCTACGTGTGTAGTTAGTTTTATGCTTCAAAATAAAGTATGCAATTATCCACCACTTGTTTCTACAAAATAATAAAATCAGTGTCTCTGTCAAATGTTGTGTTTGTATTTGGTATTATCATCCAAGTAGAATACGGTTCAGCTGATTATTATAATAAAATAAACCCCTTCAGAGTGACACAAGACCCATCCTCCTGAGTCCGACTGACTGCACATTATTCTTCATATAAAAACGTCTGCGATATGTTCTCATTTGCATAATCTTCAATTATGTAAATTTGTATCTTTTTTATTTTTTTCAGAATGGGTGTAAAACTTGTTGGTTTTTGTGCCACTTATGAATATATGAATGCAAAAAACAACAGGGACATAAGAAAAGGCTAAATGGTCTTATGGGCTATTTTTACAGTCAAAAATGACCACTATGGAAATAAATGAGACAATGAGACAATTTTGGGGGTAAAATCCACAAATCAGCTACGTGACGTAGGCCTAGTATTTGACAATAACATTCACACACACACACACACAAATGGTGCATAATTTAGAGGTGCGTATTTTGTAGTATCATGAAATCTCTGAAATTAATTTTATTATAGCAAAATATAGTACATTCATTTAAAAATATATGCTATTATTGTCTTTGGTTTTGACCGCGAAGTGCGACTCCTAACTGAGGAATATCAGAGGACTAGATTAAATGATGTCGCAGATCTAAACACATCAGCAGCAGTTTAATACAGTTGTAAATATTTGTGTACAAATATTTGTGACTCTAAAAGTCAGATGTGAGCGCCGACAGATTTCCCTGTAAACAGCAGGAAGATGCATTAGGGACTGTGGTGTGAAGTCAGGCTGGTTTTCAGGATGAGCTTGTGCTGTTCATCACGGCTCATATCAGAGAGATTTCAGTCTGGGATTCATGGATCGCTGAGAAACACATCTCTGAGCTCAGACAGAGATGACTGGAGGGCTTCAGGCAGGATCTCCAGCTCTGCAGAAGCTGTGTTTCATATGACTGTCAGAGGTAGAACATCACCATCTGGTGTCTGAACACCCTCACAACCTCTAAACAGCATGAAATACAGTAGGAACTCAGCCTGTAGGTGCATACCATTACACAGTGACTGGCTAGATCCTGCATAAAAATGCAATGAATTGCACAACATTTATTGTAATGCTGGTGACCCTGAAGCACAGACAGCAAAACAAATGAAGAACAGAATGAAGAACTTGACCTGAACAGCTCTCGTCTTTCATAAACCCTGCACATTCAATAACAATGATGTCAACAGAACTACAGGTTTAAGGGTTTTTCATGGATCACTTTTGAATCAGTGTAGTGTGATGTGAAGCTGTCCGTCTGTGTTTGGGTCCTCACGGGGGTTTGAGGTGTCCATCTGCTGCCCTCTGACCCTGACAAAACCAAATACACATTAAAACTGGCTGTGTGTGTGTCTGTGTGTGTATAGCTTTATATATAAACAATAAAAGTCCATGGTGTTCTGATTCAGACAGGGCACCTGTACCTGCTGCGTGGTGAGTCTGAGCAGGTCTTTATCATACAGTGTTTTCCATCGTTCCACCTCTGCCTGGAGGTCAGACATCACCTCAACATCCACCTGTCAGAAACCAGGAAAAATATTAGCATAATGTATCAATTAAAAATAGTGCAATTAAATCAATAGAATAATCAAATTAAATTGCAAATTGCAAATTTAAATTACATTAATATTAAATTAAATTAAATTAAATTTAAAAATTAAATTTAAATAAAATTAAATTAAATTAAATTAAATAATGACCTGCGGCAGGATTCTGTGGACTGACTTGAAATGCACAGGTATTCCTGACAAGTAATCCACTCCATCTGTAACCTGGTTCACCTGCAGCTCCAGGGACTCCTTCTCACCTGGACAGACAGTCCTTAAACCTGTCCACACACAAACACACACATGTGTTAACAGCTTAATTTTTCTCTTTTTTAGAGCGGGTCACACAGGACTTCCGTTGTAGGTTGATTTTGACAGTGATGGGAACAGAACAGCAGACAACTTAACCCCCACATTTACACATTTAGGATAGACTTCTGACATCTAAAGTCTATATGTATAGCTATGGTAGCTAACATAGGCTCATAAACTCATAGAAGAGAGGTTTTAACATCAGCTATGACATCTTACGATAAATACAACAATTTTTGGTTATGCCTATAAAAGCCAAGCACATCACAGCAAGCGGGTTTAAAAGATGTTTTCTTTGGATTGTTTGACTATTCAAATGAGAATATATCAAAATAAACTAAACCTAATTAGTGTTTTCTAAATTTACCATACATTAAAAATCTGTCTCTGGGATTTGTATACTTTCTTAATTTATTTTTTATTTGTTTTGTTTTATAACTGTACTGCCTTAATGGTTTGATTGTTTTGTGCTGTTTAATAAAAAAAAAAGAAAGAAATCAGACAAAAAGATTTCCGATAACCGCTCCGGTCCGATTCTAATTCAATAAGTCGCGATCTGATCCGAGATCCAGTAATCCTGCGTCTCATGTTCCATACTATCCATCCTAAATAGTGCTGAGATTAGAAATAAGTGTTGTCCCAAAGCATAGTATGTTTGAAAACAGAGTATATCAGTAAATGAATTCAGACAGAAAAGGTTTCAAACAGTGCGAAGCTAATGTTCAGTGTGTATTTTGGCCTTAAAAGCAAGAGTGTAAGAGGTTTATAAACAGGGATGCTGCTGAAGGTGGTCAGAGGTTTAGTGATTCTGAACAGATCCCATAGTAGGTTTAGTGGTCTCTGGCGTTCTCCCTGTGGTCCTGCTTGATATCGCAGATTGAGTTTCTACTAATTTGGTTGAAACTTTTATTTAATCATTGATTGATTGTGGCACTTTTCATACATTGTGCATTTTTTTAAAAAACTTATTGTTTTAATATAGATATAGATATCTCTATATATACTATATATATATATATATAGTATAATATAGAATATATATTCTAATATATAATAAATAATAAATGGGGAGGGGGGGTGATGATTACCCCGGAACATCTTCTCTTTTTTTCCACTTCAAGCACCTGGGTTGAACTAACTTCTATAAAAATTATTGTAGCATCATGACACATCTGGAGCCAAATCTGCTTATTGGTGCAGGAGTTTGCAAACTACATTACATTTACATTTTAGTCATTTAGCAAGACTCCTCTTATCCAAAGAGGAATTACAAATGTAGGACAATGTGAAGTGAAGTGTGTGAGTGAGTGTTGTTGTGAGAGAGAGAGGGTGTGTGTGTGTGTGTGTGTGTGTGAGATGGAAGCCAACGGCAACCTCTTGACGCAGCTATCCACCCTCCGCTGCTGCTCGCAGAGCCACCTCGAACTGTTCGGGGCGGGGCCGTTTCACGGAGTTTGCCGAGACTCTCCGAATTCGCCGCAGCCGCAGTTCCTCCACTTCCTCTTGGTGGGCGCTGCGCTGATCACCACAGATTCCTGCCGCAGGTGCTTCATGGGACATCTGGAGTTTCCATCAGCTCGAGCGATTTGCCTGATCAAAAAAAAAAACTAGCATATGGAATATCTCTAGGAATGATTTGTCGCGATCAAATATGGCCCCATTTATCAAGTGTACTGATGTATTAACGTTTAGTTTTTAAAATGTTATTTTTGAGGAATTTTTGTATCAGATCCCAAAAAAACGCAATTTATTTTAATTTACTTTCACAATTGTACACTTAGTTTCAAATAGTAAACTTTTTTATATTTTTCTCATATAATAAATAAAAAAAAACACCTTAAGAAAAATCCTAAACGGTGTCAACAACTGTCCATGTAAATGGATAAAAAGCTTTGTGTGTGTGTGGTGTGTGTGTGTGTGCCCTCTGATTTGCCACCACACTTTTCAGCTGCATCTCCAGATCTTGTATTTTTCTGAGTCCCTCGTGGAGCTGCGCGTCTCCAAGACCCTCAGTCCTGTGGGATCTGAGCTGGGCTCCTGAGTTGCAGCTCGCGTCCACCAGGCTCATGACCTGCTTGTTCTGAGCCATCCTGCAGCTGACTGCTGTAATCACAACTCAACCTGCTCCAGCTGAAGAGACAGCACTTGAGGCGTCCCTCCATCGCGTCCTACCGTCCCAGACATCAAAAAAGCGCTGCTGCAGGAGATCGGCCTGTTGTCTGGCCACACCACACACACACACCCACACACACACACACCACACACACAAACAGAGGATTCCAGCACAACGCACAGTGTACACTGAATACTGCCTACGCCCTTATGATCTTATTCACAACTATGTTGCCAGTTGGTTGCAGACCTAAGCATTTCCATACAAGTATTGTAAATGTAAAATGTGTTCATTCTGAGGTCATCTGATATCAGGATGGTGTTGGTCTTCTTCCTCGGTTTGTAGAAAAATGTAGCACTGCAGCAGTGTCTCAGCAATGGATGCTCTGCAGTGATGTGGGTGCCGTCAGAATGAGAGTCCAACAAGCTGATTAAAAAACATCACAATAATCCACAAGTAATCCACCAAGCACTCCAGTCCAGTCAGTGAACATCTGGAGCAAGGACATTATTGAGTATGGAACTAGTATTTGGTTAAAAACGTTCTTAATGCTGGATGTGTTTAAGCTTTTGTCCTTCTCCAGATGGTCCATTACTGAGACACTGATACAATGCTACATTTCTACAAACCTGATGAAGCAAAAAAAACACACCTGATCTCAGATGATCCGAGGGTGAGCACATTTTCATCTTGATTTTTCATTTTTGTCTGTAACTATACCTCTAAGTGCAGTTGTGAAATGCTGCTGCTATATTTGTCAGGGTAAAGTTCTGCTTCGGCTGTACCTGCTGTTTCTGAAATCGCTCCAGAAGTTGTTTCATACTTGATGCTCAGCTCACACATTAGAGCTGCCTCCTTCTGACACACAACGCACCGACAGACCTCTCCATCTCTGCTCTGTCTGCCCGAACCTGCTGACGCTCCCCAGACACCAGCAGCTCTCGCTGGGCACTGCGTACACACACACACACTCCACACACACACAGAGAGAGGAGAAGAGACACACACACACACACCAGAGAGAGATAGAGATACACCACACACACACACACACACACCACAGTATAGAGAGAGAGAAGAGAGAGACACACCAAGTTGTGGCGCAACAGCACACACCACACACAGGACACGCACACTCACCCACACGACGCCACACACAGACACGCACGACAAGCACACACACACACGAGACACACCACACACAGAGGACACGCACACACACAGAGACCACGCAACACACACACAGACACGCAACTCCACACACACACACACACACGAACACACACACAGAGACAACCACACACACACACACACAGACACACACGCAAACACACAGAGACACCCACACACACAGAGACCACACAACACACACACACAGACAGACCACACGCATACACACAGAGACACCGCACACACACGCACACAACACAGAGAACACGCACACGACAAACCCACACAGAGACACGCACACACACACACACAATGCTTCACTGAGGCAGCTGAAATTCTTCAGATAACATGAAATATTTGTGTGCAAACAAAAATTCGAATGCATTTAAAAGCACAGCTGCACAGAATACAAGCACAGTTCATGCAAATAAATGAACACCTCAGCTGCATGTCAAAATAATCATATTTCATGCAGTGAGATTTTAAAAAATGCTATTTTATGTGATCATATCCAAGAGTCAAATAAATGACAGGACGTATCCCCTCAACCCTCTGAAACTGAAAGGAATATGTGCTTGTTTTTCAGCATTTTCTGAGTTCGAACTCCTGCAGCAGTGACCATTCATCCCCGGTTTTGAGGACGATCTAAAAATCAGACGGTGATTTGCACGCTTCCTTTCTCCTGAGGACAGCCGGATGCATTTAGCCGTGAGATACTGCACTCGACCGTAATCCTCATCTCGGTCAACTCTGACAAAATCTTCCTCATATACTCAGGATCTGGATCTGATGTGATCTGCTGTGATCTACTCTCTCTCAGTCCCTCAGAGGATGAAGGACGGCTCTCGCTCCGGTGCGCCCAATAACACTCAAACACCACACACACACACCTGTCCGAACCGACCCGCATCATGTTTCCACCTGCCAGAGTCACTGTGCTTCACAGAAACATTCGAGAGGACCACTGAGATTTCTGCTCACACTTCACAATTAATTGGCATTCACTAACTCACAATATGCAGTGCATTTGTACTGTATTCATTCATCTTTGTTATTAATAAAAATACAACTTTTCATTGTTAGTTCATGATGCATTTCAACAGACCACAGCTTTTGATTTAATAAACGTGTTTTACTAAAATTAATAAATGTAAATTTTCTTTGTTAGTTTCATGTTACCAAATTCCATTGGCTTTAAACACAATTAACCACCAATAATCCCTATCATGATTTAAGACAATATTATATAATAATATTTGAAGAATGTTCATGAATCTGTTGCACTTGCTTAATGCTGATTTTAAGTTAAAACAAAACATTGTATAAATTAATAAGAATCTAATTAACAGCATTGAGAAAATGGAATTAGTAAAGATTTAGATACGTAATAAAATTTTTGGGGGGA
>NC_056585.1:29215608-29366518 GCF_018340385.1 Cyprinus carpio | reverse complement strand
TCTGCATTCGGAGAACTCAGAGGGCCCACGAGGGTTGGGAGGAAAAAGTGCCTAAAAAGGGTCAGTAAAGTGGTGCCAAGAAAAAAAGTGTTCCTTTTCGAAATGATCGTGCAGATGTTATGTGTTTTAAAAAGAGAAAGCAAAAGTAAGTAAAAAAGTAAATAAAGCACAATCTAAGCGAGCGACCTGGAACGGCTTTCCAAACTTGGCGAGCCATCTTGAAATATTTCAGTTTGTGTCAATGAATCTAGAATATAAGAAAGTTTGCTTTTTAATTAAATTACAAAAAAATAAAGAACTTTTCCATGATGTTCTTATTTTTTTTAATGCACCTGAAAAAAACAGCAAGTGTTTGAGCCTGTCTAATGTAGAGGGCAACTATTCCAGAGCTCGGGGCCGCCACTGAAAATGTTCAGTCACCCCTGCTCTTCAACTTTACCCGTGGGACAACAAAAGCAATGGTCAGCAGACCTAAGTCTTTAGTGGAGCATGGGAGCTTGATCAAGTCAGACAGATTTTTAGGTGCTAAACCCTTAAGAATTTAAAACCAAATACCAAAATCTTAACCTGAACCCAAAAATGGACAGGTAACCAGTGAAGAGAGGCGAGAATGTCAAGAATCTTTCATTTGTGTACCGTTAGCAAGTGAGCTGCGCATTCTGGACCATCTGCAGTCTGGAGAGAGGGGCCTGATAATTCTATAAAGGCCATTTGTCCGGGTGCTACTGTGAGGAGCACAGAGCAAGAACGAGGAGAGGCAATGAAAATTCAAAGTTTTTAAAATTAATCCAAAGTAAACAGGAAAACACACGTAGCACTTGTAGACACAAACAATTCCAGACAAGGGAAACCAGAACGGGCTAGAACTAAATAGGGCAGATAACGAGGGGCAGACAGGTGAGGGGGGATAACTAATAAATACCATCTGCAGAACGATAAAAAGTAATCCAAATTTCCTAAAAATATGTCCAAAGGGGGAAGCATATACAGGGAGAACAGAACAGGCCCCAAAATGGAGCCCTGGGGGACCCCACACGTGGAAAGAAGCAGTTGAGGAGACAAAGTCTCCTAACAAATTGAGAAAGTTATTTCGGACAAAAAAAGAAGGCAGCATTTAGGTTTTAATTCTGGAATAATCCATTTTTCTTCATTTTTATCAATTCAAAGTTAATTAACAGCTAGTTAGCAAGCACCTGAAGGCTGATGAAGGCCATGGTCAGATCTTTATTTTAAGTCACATTGCAAATAATTTAACACAGATAAACTAGTAGTTAATTTTTCAGTGAATTTCAAAGTGAAAAGGCTCTCTGAAGAGTCCCAATTGTACATTGAAAATTCAACATCCCCGCCCACTCTGTGTGGGGGGGGTTTGGTTGTGTGGTGGAAAGGAGGAAACCAGGTTTTTAATCCAATCTCTACGACAGCGTGGCAGGGCCCATCAAATGGAGAAAAGGGATAGATGGTCTGGGGGTGACCCCCGCATTCCCAGCACCTGGGGAGGCCCGGACTGGGGTATACAATCCGCCCGCGTTCACACCCCAAAACCCCCTTTCTTTTTCCCACTGATGTCTCTCCACGCTTTTGGTGAGGAATGGCAGTGACTCTTTTTCCTGTCTGTCGGGGGATGAGATTTCCCCGGGCGGTGGACACAACGTGGTTCGCCCAATGGGTGGGCAGGGGACCCCCGGGCCATCACTAAGAGTCCTGTGGGTGGATGTTTCCACTTTCCCTTCGACGCCACAGTGCAACCTGACCTTTTGGCTCGGGCCCTCAAAGGGAAAAACCGGGTAACACCCAAAATCTCATGAATAATAAAATTAAAAAGATTTTTAAAACTATTTTTTTTTTCACCAAAATCAAATAAAAGACAAAAAAAGGGGTTTTAAAATATGAAAATTTTTTCATTTAATGAACACCCTTTGCAGCTGTATTTTTAAAATATTTAACAACAAAACTTAAATTTTTAACAATACAATTAAAAAAATTTTTCATAAAATATGAACCTTAAATAATGGAAAAAAAAATACAAATAAAAAAAATAAAGATAAAAAAATAAAAAAATATAAAAACTGGTGATTTTTGTTTTGCGCAAATGTAATATTTTGGGAAAACATCTTTAAAACTATTTTGGTTACTGTCAATTTCAAAAAATAATTAAAGGAAAATTTGAAAAAAAGGAAATGTCTCACCCCGGCACTAGATTAGATATTTTTTTTTGGAGAAAAGGGGATTTCTCCCTTTACGTTTTCTATGTATTTTTTAACTTCAAAAGGGAAACCAAAACCCCTTTTCAATAAACAAATGGAAAAGGGGTCGATAATCTAAAAAATCGCACCCCTTTAAAAAGCTTAAAAAAAGGCTGGATTTTTATGGAGGCCCAAAAGGGGAAAACTTTTTTTATAGGTGGGTTTTATGGACACTGGACTTTTTTTTGGTTAAAAACACCTTTTTGCGGATTTTTTTCAGCTTTTTGTCTTTTTCCAGATGTTTTGAGGACGTAGTGCTGTGGATTTTGTGATTTTTTAAACCCGCTGTTTGGACTTCAGTTTTCCCGGGACCCATTCCTGCCGAGCATCCCTTTCTGAAAAACTGATGTAATGTTACATTTCTTAAAAACCCGATGAAGAAAAAAAAAACTCATCCCAATCTCGCATGACCTGGGATGAAGCACATTTTTTTAGTTTTTGGGGGGAAAACCGTTCCCTTTTAAAAATTTTAAACTTTGACCCCCGGGGGGGGCGTTAGGGGGGGGCTAAGGGGGGTGGGCCCCGAAGGGTTTTAGTTAAAACCCCGAATGTTTTTATTTCCACCATGCATCAAGGTTTTCACCCCAATAAAAATTTATTTTTAGAATTTAAAAAAAATAAATAAATAAATAAAATTCTCGGGCCTCAAAATACAGTGTCTGTTCCCAAAATTTTTTTTTTTTTTTCGCGTTGTCATTTAAACCCCCCCAAAAACCGCCCCTGGGGTCTAGTGTTTTTGACGACATTAACCCGGCCCTTCCCATAAACGTCTTGGGTCCGCCAATGATATGAGATCTTTTTGGGGCCAGGGGTTTTTTTGGGGTTTTAGTATTTTACTTTGATCAATTTTTTTGAAAATTGAAATGGATATTTCAAAATTCTTCAAAGAATAGACAACATTTAGAAGCCAAGAAACAACAGCTTCAGGTATCTGTAACTTTTAATCATAGTATTATATTTTTTTTTTCGGTTTTAAATTGTTCTGATTTAACGTTACATTTTGAACATCTAACAGTTACCGTTTGGGCCCAGCACAGTCTTTAGGACACACACACAAAAGAGCGTTATAATTTTTGGGTTTACACGGTCTGTGACAGACTTTTCGTGTCAGGGCACAATTAAATAAACAAGATAAAAAAAAAAGACACATTTCCAAAGGGAAATGGTTCCAAAAAAGCATGTTGTTGTGCTCTGCAGCAACACACAGCGGTTTTACTGAATAAATTTGCTTGAGTAAATGATTCACTGACCCATTCATAAAAACAGTTGCTTATTTTTTTCTAAATGAATCATCTGTTTGAACGAATCCATTGATTAAATGACTGACGACTCACTCATTAAGGCAGTGGCTTACCGCCATCTAGTGGCAAAGTAACCATTCTAATTTTTTTCATAATTTCCTATTTCTGTATTCCAAATTTTATATTTGATACATTAGCCTCATAAGATTATTTATGCAATTTGTAAAATCTGTGTAAATGCTCCTTCAAAAATATAAGTGTATAGAGCCCGTGTTATAATTATCCTTGCTTTTTAGTGTTGTGTGTGTATTATATATGTAAGTGTAAGTATAAAGTAAGAATAAAGGGGCCTTTTAAAATGTATAGTGCAGGAAGAATGGGTGAATTTTTTTTTTTTTTTGTTATTATAGATTTTTTATTCACCTTTTTATCTATTCTCACAAAAATCATGCCGTTAAGTGAAGACTATTAAAACAATAATAGAGCTGGCTTACTATTTCACTCTGTGAGTCAGCAAGGAAAAAGAAGAGGCTTTTTGAAGGTGAAAGGATGATCTAGAACACTGCAGACAGTCCAAAACATGAAGCTTCAGAGTATACCTTTCCCAATTTGGAACACAGCAGAGAGCTTTTTTAAAAGAATTGGCTAAATGGATTTCGTGTTGGGTATTCTGTTCCAGAAATTCTGCATTCTCTTTTTCTTGCGTCTCTTTGGCAAAACATCATATCCAAAACAGCAAAGAACATTAACAAGTGCAGGTTTCTCCAACTGGGGGAAAAAAGGGTTTTAGAACATTCAGAGAGCATGAAAAAAGTACCCTTTCATAAGGCTTCCATACTGCGGGAAAGAGCTCCCAAAAAAATTTGAAACACATGGAGTATGAATGAGGCCAGATTTCAGTAGAGGGTACGGTTTATCGGCCAGACTGAATAATTTGAATCTGTTTACTGAAATTTGGCATAAACACAGAGAAAAGTCCTTGACCGGTTATTTTTTGTAGAGTAAAGTATGTCAGTGCATGCTTAATTTTTGGCTTCTTACCCTTTTCTCCCAGGCCGAGTGTGCCAGTCAGGGTTGTTTGGGAAAAAAAAAGAAAACTAAGGGGACAAGACAAAAAAAAAAAGCGGGGAAAAAGGGACAAAACATCACATATTGCCCCGGATAAAAAAGGATAAAACTTAAATAAAATTTTAAAATTTTTTTTTTATTGTTTTTTTTAATTTTAAAACAAGGTACATCTTCTGTTTTTTATTAAAATAAAAGCAAAATTACTGGAGTTTTCGGGCAAAACCCCCCGGACTCCCTCACCCTAAACCCCCCCCTGTTTTTAAAAAACCCTTTTGGAAACCAATTTGGGTTTGGAAAATCATTGTCTCCCGTTCCTGAAGGACCCCGGAAAGTTTAAAAAAAACCGCCACCTATTTTTTCAAAGATTGCCTTTTCCCCGGGTTTTTTGGGCCCAAAATCCCCGATTAAAAATTTAAGGCTGAAATTGCTTTCGGGGGAAAAGTTTAACCCAAAATACCCGACTTCTTTTTTTGTAACATCCCCCATTTGTCTCCTCCCAGGGGGACATCGCCATGGAATGGAAAAGGGGCGACCGGTGGGCCCGTTTGGAGAATGTAAAAGGGGGGAAGGTAGGGAAAATCCGGGCCAAATAAGAACGTGTATGAAAACCCCCCTGCTCCCCCGGATCCGTATCCTGCATCACCTCCCACCTCCTGAGGGAACGCAGCTCCTTTACATTTTTTAAACCGCTGTTTCCCCTTTGTTTTCCTTTCATCCCTTTCCCTCGCACCTCTGGGCTTTACTTCCCTCCCGACTCGGAGGGGGAAGGTTTTTCCCCTGGGGTCACGGGTCCTGCGGGCCCTTTCACCCGTTTTCCCGATGGGGGTGGCGGAGAGCATGCCTCCCTCCGGGGAACGTTCCTCTGATCGGTGATTCTCTACTTTTGTGATGTCACAAAGAAGAATTAAAATGCCACATCCCTTTCCCATTAAAAATTTTGGGGGTAAAAATTAAAATGGAATGCTTTTAAAAAATTTAAACCCACTTTTATTTCAAAAGGGTTTTTGCTTTAAAATTTGACAAATTTTTTAAGTTCCCAAAAAAATTTCTATTTCAAAAAAAGTTTTTTCTTTTGATTTTTCTATCATCAAAAAATCCTGAAAATTAAAATCATCCCCAATTTCCAAAAAATATTTTTGCAGCACAATGTTTTTAACACTGATAAGAATCAGAAATGTTTTTTTGAGCAGCAAAAATTGAATGATTTTTGGGAAAATCTGTGAAAATTTTTGAAGGGAGGAATGTGCGGGAAAAAAAAGCAAAAAAACCCAAGGGAAACCGTGGGGTTTTAAATGTAATTTTTTAACAGCCGAGGGGCTTGTTAGGAAAGACAGGGAAACGGCATGAAACCCAAAACCCCTTAGTGGTTTTAAAAATTTACTGTAAAAACCCGGGTTCCCCCGGGGTTATTTCTTTTTATAAAAGGTTTATTTCCAATAGTAATAAGTTTTTCCCCCAAAAAAAACAGCAGATAAAATTTTAAAGAATTTTAAAAACTTTTTCTTTCCCCCAAAACCAAAGTATTCCTCAGGCCCCTGGGGTTGCAAAAAAAGGGTTTTCCCCACAACAGACAAATGTAAAAAAGGTTTGGACTTTGTAGGGAATTTACAAAAGCGGGAAACCGGGCCCCAAACCAAACAGAATCAAGGACCGGAACTTTTTCCCCCTTTTAAATTTCCTTTTTACAAGAAAAAAAAGGACAAATTTTAAAAGATATTCACATAAAAAAAGTGTTTTTATTTGTAATGATATTTTAAAATTTTTTTTTAGCCTTTGTAAGCAAAAAAAGACTTTTTTTCAAAAAAAATTAAAAGGGGGCTTCCCAACCCCAAAAGTTTTGACCCGGGAGTGTAAAAAAAAACTGTATTTTGGTTTTTTATTTTTTATTTTTTAAAAAATTAATTTCTTAATTAAAATATTTTTTGAAAATTTTGATTTAATTATTAGTTTTTTTACTCGAAAAACAGAAAAAAAATTTAAAAAAAAAAGAGGGTTGGGCTTTTCTCTCTGAGGAAAAAAACCACTAGCGGAGGCTAGGGTTTCCCGCGTTTCCCCTGCTTTAAACCTCTTCTCATGAAAATTCAAATTTTCTGGGAAACCCCAGGCCAAAACCCCGGGGCCCTAGGGGCCCAAATTCCCCCCTCATCGACTACAAAGTCCAAGATCTTCTTTCTATGAGGGCGGCGGGGGGAAGCTGCGCGTCTCCGTTCGGGCAATTTGGGGGAATCCGAGTCCTTCCTGGTCAGACCCCCAAGAAGAAACTCCTCCCAAAAAAAAGCGAAAAAGGAGCTCCGCCCCTGCGTCCGGGGCCCACGGGCAAATCAGCTGCCTTCACGCTGACCTTTGGGCCCCTTTGGCTTTTACCTTGGGGGTTGCCGGGGGGCGCATGGAATTTTCAGCGCGAAACCCAAATGGGCCGGAATGTTTTAATATTTCGCAAGCGCTTCCGCGGGGCAAAAAGGGCCCCGTGCCCGAAAATGGCCGGGAAAGGAAGAAGGTCGCCAAAGGGCCCGGACCGAACCTTTATGTGGGTATTTTATAGGTCTTCCTCATGGCCCTCATCATCGGGAAAGCCCCGAACTGATTTCCCTTTAAAATCAGGGAGACGCAAGAAAAGGGCGTCATTTTTTAATTGGACTATTGACAATTTAAATTTTTCGAGTTTTTGGGCCCCCCTTTTTACTGACACCACAAAACCCCCTTAAAAATTTCCCCCTGGGAAAAAAAAATATTTTTTAAACCGGTAATTTTTTCTTGTTTTCCCCAAAAATATCTAAACATTTTAAAATCAAGTACTTTTCTTGAGAAGCAAAAAGTTTAAAAAAGTATCAAAATGAAATGAATTTACTGGTGATGCAAAAAAATTAAGAAATTAAGTCTTGTATAAAATATTTTTTCTTCAAATGAAAAACAAGATTATTTTTCTGACCCCATAGGCTGATATTTTTCTTGTTCAAATGATAAATTCACCTAGTTTTGGTCATTAAAAAAAAAAAAAAAAAAAAAAACAGTCATTTTCCTTTTAAAATAAACATATCTTGATTTAAAGGAACAGTTCAACCAAAAATAAAATTTTGCTGAAAATGTGCTCATCCTCAGTCATCCCAGATCAGGATGAGTTTGTTTCTTCATCCGGTTTGTAGAAATGTAGCACTGCATCATGTGTCTCATCAATGGATGCTCTGCAGTGAATGGGTGCCGTCAGAATGAGAGATCCAAACAGCTGATAAAAACATCACAATAATCCACAAGTAATCCACAGCACTCCAGTCCATCAGTGAACATCTAGAGAAGACAAAAGATGAAACACATCCAGCATTAAGATGTTTTTAACTCAAATACATAGAGTCTATAATCCATAATAACACTTCCTCCAGTGAAAAAGCTTTCTGGTGTGAATCAGGAGAGAAATCTGCACAGATCAAGCAGCGTTTAAAGGAGCCATGTGTCATGTCTGGCAAAAAATCAAGTCATACTCCACATTCCATACCAGATGGGGGCAGTATGCCTCAATAAAGTGAATTGGTCTACTCTAGAGTAACAAACAGAAACGGCATAGTCTCTATGCTCCGCCCTACCTTCACAACAACCCTAGAGCCATCGGAGCCTAAAGGACGTTTTGCCTCCAGAGGAACGTTGGGTGATGTCAAGTGATTTTGAAACATGACATCTTCAAGCTACTCCCCTTCACCTTCACCAGTGAATATGTTCATATTCGTTTATTACATTTTGAGTTGTATATACACATTATTTGAATTAAATTAATTTGACAGACAGCATTCTGTCAACATCATTGGTCAACATCAGACAGTGATGTTGACCAAGCTACCCAACCAAACGTAACCAGAGCTGCCAACTCTCAAGCATTCACCGTGAACACACGCAATTGACTCTTCACACGCTTTCAAAAACTTGACCGCTCTGAATATAGTGAGTGATGCCGGCGGCCGGGCGCTTCGCTCCGCCTCTCTCTCTCTCTCTCTTGGGTTCATTATCATCAAGACATTTCCGCTTCTAGGGAATGTTACATTTTAGCATCAGCTTGGTAGAGACAGGCTTTAGTGATAACAGGTAAAAACCCGGATCGGATCTGTGGGTAGTTATAGCTAGCAAATTTATCAAACGCAGCTACGGTTAGCCTCGCTAACATTAGCACGTTTATCGAACAGCCTTCGATACATTTCTAGTTATAACTTCCCGAATAAAATACGCAGACATATAAAACAACTTCTAGCAAATACTAACAGCATCTTATTTAAACCAATCCAAAGAAATGTGCAAGTTCGAGTCGAACCTCATTTCTTTCAAGTCCATCAGTTGTCTCCAGCGATGGAAAGCAGTGCGATTTTTTACTCTGTTTCGGCTCCTTTTCTTATCGGATTTGATTTGTGATTCCGAAGGCCCTTTTGGTTCCCCCGTGTTTTCCCCTCCTTCCGCTCTCTTCCCTGAACTGAAATGAAATAGTGGGCTGTACCTTCCACACCCATTGACATCAGGTTCAAGTATGCCCACAAGCCGTGCGAAATTATTCGGGTTTTTGCAGGTTGGCTGGTGGTTATGTTGCCATCCGCCTCCCATGGCCGAAACTGGTATTGACACCTGGGCCGTGACTAGTAATGCTAATGCTAATTAAGGTTGATATCTCTCAGCACTATAACTTGACATTTTTTTTAATGACATCATCGCCCTTCTTTCTTCTCATTCTTTTGATGCGTGAAGGTCATTTTTTGGATATTTTTTCCCTCAATTTTTACACATGGCACCTTTAAACAGCTCTAAACAAATATGTGACTGGATTCATTTTGAGTTTCATTTTGATGTGAGAGACAACAGAAGATGGACTTCTTCACTGGATTATGGACGTGTATTTCCAGGACTCCAGAAGCAACAGTTTGAAGTTTAAAAATGTCTTAATGATGGATTTGTTTCTTACAAACACGCAGCTTTTGGCTTCACAAGATGTTAATTGATGGACTGGAGTGGTGCGGATTACTTTTGAATTATTATTTTTTTGGGATTTGACTATTCCTATCTTGTGTACTGGAATGTACAAAATACAAATTCTGAGTGCAGCAACCTTTTTATAACTTCTTAACAAAAAATATATAAGATCTTATAATTTTTTTAAACTAACTACAGTCATTTTGTTTTTAAGTCAGACAGATTGTGATGTATTATGCATCCTGCTGGAGCCTCTAGGTGTGTGTGTGGGTGTGTGTGTGTTTGGGTGTGGTGTTGTAAGATAATCGAGTATTAATATGCAGACTTTTGCATCTCAATGAGCACATCAGTATATATCAGTCTTTCGATGAGAGCATCCGCTTTTCTTTCATTAGAGGCTGTGACCCGTCTTCATTCAGGAGTCTCTCTCGCACCATGTGTAAACGAGGGGACGATATAGCATAGTATAGACGATTATACTGTATGTTGACACTAGTTTTACATGAAAAATTATGATCATGCACAGGGAATTATGTTGTCGCGTTAACTTTCCAGAAGACCCCGTGTCACCTGTGTGTGGGGGGCGGGGGCGGGGGGGGGTGTTTTACATTACATAATGTTTCATGTTTTTGGCTTATTGTATTTATTTTCCATTTTTGCAATATATATATATATTTCACTCTAATGGAGGTTTGTGTTAATTCATGCACTGGTTTTGTTCTTCTGCTGAAAAAAAGTTGTAAATAATATAGATTCTCTTAAGACATTATACTTGCTCTCTCTATTCATTCAGAGATATTAATTTATATGTTGTATGTTTTTAGTTGTCTCCTACTGTCCTATGTTGGCTTCACTGTTAAAAAAAATTAAATGTTAGATCATGCCTCCACACCAGAAATATGAGATCCAGCCCCTCCAGATTATGTCAGAAAATATCAGTTTTGTCTGGTAACAGAACAACTAGTCATCAGGTCATCTAATACCAAAAACCCCTGACGAGCAAGTCTTGTCTGGTACCCAAACCTTATGGACGGTCTTCTATCAGCCAAGAAGTGGATGAGCAAAGCCAGTGAAGAGAGAGCGGAGACGAGATAAGTGTGATAAAAAGGAGCAGAGTTATTGAATAATATTGCGTATATTTTCAATTATCAGACAACAAATCCACAAGAAGTGTTTTACCAAACTGCTTCACCACAACATCCCATAAACCTGAGTTTCCTAAACCTCCCTCTTATCGCTTATTAAGGAACGCGAAACAGCCCTTGAACATCACGGATCAGCAGTAAACAACAATGGAAACATACATGACTAATAAAATATATAAATAATACATAAATAAATATGAAATGAGTATATAAATGATTCAATGAGTATTAACAGGTTTATATGCTAAATGGACTAATAAAAAAATATTATAAAGAATGGAAGAATAAAATGAATATTAAAAGACAGAACACGTAAAACAGAACACAATGGTTTGTTATGATAGGACAATATTTGTCTGAGATTACAACTATTTGAAAAATCTGGAATTCTCGAGGGAGCAAAAAAAATCTAACATATTGTAGGGAAAAATCATCTTGAAAGTTGTTTCAAATGAAGTTCTTAAACAATGCATATTAATAATCAAAAAATTAAGTTTTGATATATTTATGGTAAAGAAATTTCACAAAAATATCTTCACTGGAACATGATCTTTACTTAATATCCTAATGATTTTTTGGCTTAACAAGAAAAAATCAATAAACTTTGGACCCATACCAATGTATTGTTGACTATTTCTACAAATATACCCCAGAGACTTAAGACTGCTTTTGTGGCTTCACGGTCACATATATTGAAATAAATGAAATTAGTATAGAAATTGATTTAAGTATTATTATAAAGGTTTATATGCTTAAATTGAAAAATCAAATTATTTTAAATGGTAAAATGATTATGAATTAATTAATTAATTAATGGAATATTAAAAGACAGAAAATAAAACAAGGAACATAGATGAGTGTTCTGTTGAAGCACAACACCACACAGATTGCCCCTTAATTATATGAAAACCATTTGAGTTACATAGACTGATTATGATGCAAGCAAACTTCCATACTTCATCATCTACAAAATCCTTTGAAAGCTCTTTCCTTCTATGTGTTCAGGAAAGAATTAGGTCTCTTCTGTCATACAGCTGCGGTTCGAGCGTCAGTCAGGAGATTAGGGCACCAGTTTCACCCCATAATTTGGCACAATGGAATTTCCAAAAATTGTGAAAACATTTTATTTTGTTTAGATACTGGAAGTATATTTTACAAGAAAGTACTATGTTTAGTTTTTCTACTTTAAAATCTGACATTTCATAATAGTTTGATGTTTTATTTTTATTGTTCTTTTTGTTGCTTGTATTTCAATGTTAAATTTTTAAATTTATTTGTGTTTGTTGCTTTTCTTTCTTTTTAATTTTTATTTTTATTGTCCTTCATCTCCCTGGTAAATTTGGCAGTGGTACATCAAGTAGCCAGCATTAATAGTAAAATTTGGCATGGGATCCTATGCACAGAAGAAACATGCCTCTGTGTTTAGTGGCTATTTTCGTCAGATTGAAACCCCCCCCCAAATTTTTTTTCCCAAAAAAAAAAAAAAAAAAAAAACTGAACACTAGAAACCACATAAAACAATCTTTTAATTTCTCAAGGAAACAATATATGAAAGAAATAAGAGGCAAACTGGTCTGTAAAAAGTGAAATGAAAATGGACTGAAAAACATATGAAATAGAAAAAGAATCAATTACAACTGCAAAATAAAAATGCGAAATAAGAGCAAATGAACTTTGGTACAGGAAATGGTTCTTTCTTTGGTTCTTTCATAGTTATTCCAACTACATTTTTTTTTTTTTTGGTCAGGTCAGGTTTAGGGAAAAACTAGATGCATTTCTCAGGTTTTTTTAACAGTCATTCACGAGTTTCACCCTTACATCTAATCTGTTCGCATATAGTAAGCATATTTTGCCGCGCTGTCTGGGGGAGCGGGCTCCGGGCCGGAATATAGCCCGGAACCCAAAGAAATCCCATATCCCTAATGTGGGGATATAAAAAGAGATTAGGAGCGGGAGTTGGGGTGGAGGCGGGATGCCGGGAAAACTGTCACAGGAACAGAGGGAAGAGTACTGCATTTATATACCCGTCTTGTGGCCAGTTAAGATGGTTAGTAGGGAAGATAGTTGCACCTGTGCCCAAATTGGTTGATTATCTGATCGTGCTTCTCCCCGACGCTTGTTAACTAAAACATCATTAATACATCGCGATGAAATCATCAATATATACTATATACTCAACATGGGAATGTGTAATTATCTCATACAACTGAAAGCCAAATTTACAGATTAACATAAAATCTGTCTTTTGTCAAACTTAATCGCAGAATAACTGTGCCCTATAAGCCCAGTTTTCCTTTTACTGCTGTTACCATTGCTCCCATTATCTGTGTTGTTACTCTTACTAAGCTTCTACTTTGCTTTTATTCTAAAACTTATTTGCAGTTGCTGCTGCTGCTCAACGCTGCTGCCGCTGCTCCTGCTACTCCAGCTGCTGCTCATCCTGCTGCTACTGCTCCTGCTCCTGCTATTGCTCCTAATCCTATTACTTTTAGTACTGTTTTTTCCCCAGTCTTTAAAAACCTCCCATTTGATCTTTTCCTGGGCTTGTTTATACATCTCTCATTAGTGTAGTGCTGTCCTCCATTCTCCTCCACCATCTTCTCAATCTTTTCCAGCAGTTTTGTGACCCTGAGCGGCCATTTGCTCATGTCTTCATTATTGAATGAGTGAAATCTGTCACCACATGAATGAACGACAGCCATGAGATTTTGACTTTTTTTGATATACTTATCTTTTCCAAAGTTCTCCTGAATCCATTTCACTGTGTTTTTCTCCTCGTCTGTGAATCTCACATCCAGTCTGATGACCAGCAGGAACGCATGAGGACCAGGAGCAGACATGTAGATGCAGTTCTCAATCTCAGCCTTCAGTTCTTCTTTTGACATTTCGGTATCAAACATGCCTGGAGTGTCAGTGATTTTGATGATCTGGTCACCATTCTTCCCTTCTCCACTAGCACAGATTTTAGTTACTGATTCTAGTGACCCAGCGTTCTGAAAATGCTCTTTACCCAGTATAGTGTTTCCAGTTGAACTCTTTCCTGCTCCAGTTTTTCCAACTAGAACAATCCTCAGATCTGATAGTGAGAGAGAGGACTTTTATTAACACATAATTTACAAACAAACAAAAAGAAAATATGACATAATATTAAAATGTATGGTTAACATGACATACTATATAAATTTATATCTTTCTCTGGATCACAAATAATCCATCCACAATTGTGTGACTGCAGTCAGTATAACCGAACACTGCATTTAAAAACTCAGAAATCTGTGCAACCATTTCCATGTCATCATTTACTCATCTCTCAAGTCATTCCAAACATATAAAACTCTTTCTTCTGTGTAGCATTATAGAAACTTTAATGAATGTCCCAGCTGCTCTTTTTCAGAAACAGTGATGTGAAATCTACCACTTTTCAAGCTTCATAAACCACCAAAAAATGATGAGACACAATGTAATATCATTATATAAAGTACGAAAAATCTTTATCAATGGCAACCCAGGACATTTAAAATGCCGGACTGCATAAGCATCCCTTATGTTTGTATCTAATGATAAAGTAGGAGTATAATGCTAAGTCCATCTAAAATTTATTGAGCGGACTGATGGATTCAATCAAAAAACTAGAATGGATGAAGTTCTTTGTTATTAAATTTGTTACATGCACAGATACATGATCTACCTTTTCATGCCATTAGAGACAAACAGTTCAGACGCATTTGCATATGCACAGACGAGATACTGTCATTTTTTGAAAGGCAAATTTTGAATCCTGAACCGACAACTTCAGTATGTTCCTTGTTCCTGCTTCTGACCATTAAGCCTAAAATCATATTACTTAGTTTGCCTTTATAACAAATTATGTACTGTTATTATTTGAACAGAAGTTATGTGACACATTTACTGTGCGTTTTTGTTTAACATTATCAGCATAACATTGTTACAGCACTCAGTTTACAGTGTAGTTTTATTTGTTGACCTGTATTCTACATCTGTATACTGTATATACTGTTTATCATAATGACTAGAACCAAAGGCTTTGCAATCATATGATATAATGTTACCAATATTCTCTCTATGAAATGAACAGTTACAATGATTCAGGATTTCTCACTGTTATCACTAAATCAAAGCCTAATAGTCTAATTCTATATACTATTAATATAATTTAATTGTAAGTTAATTTAGTCTTACCTGACCTGTATCTGTTGATGCCACTATTGTTTTTAAATAGTTCTGCTGTTGTTGGTACTGAATGTCAACCTGAAGTATGAACTTATGTATTTGAGCATTTACCTATTGTTCTTCAAAAAAAACTCCACCTCTCTCTCTCTAATTGTGTCATGTTGGGATGTCTTGAGGGTGGAGCTGGAGCTGAGAGCTGTGGTTGATTTAGTGAATGTGAATCTTTCACTTTTCTTATTACAGTCCATACTCAAGTGCTCTGATACATTCTGAGGCCCCATTCACGCATGGTACATCTTTCTTCAGAGGATATACACCCATCATCAATATCTCAGATATTCATCCTGAATATCTTGGAAGCATTATTAAACTTTGTTGTTTACAGATTCAGTGTGACATATATGTGACCCGGTGGTACCACATTGCAAATATCAGTAACAAGAGCCTGACCCCCATGATGCACTATCGCTGTGCAGCATGTCAATTTTGAATCTCCACTCTCCTGCATTTTACATTATTAGTGTTTAAGTTTTTGTTTTAGTTTAAGGTACTGTTAACCTGATATTACCTCACATTGTTTGAAAATATAAAGCATTTCATTGCAAATATGAAAGCATTAGGTTTTATTCATATATGTAGAGTATGTATATAGATTCTACAAAGTAAATTTATTTTCCATTTGTGAGTTAGGCTCCCACAAAAAAAAAAAAAAAAAAAAAAAAAAAAACAAAGGTTAAAAAAAAAAAAAAAAAAAAAAAAAAACAAAGGTTTGTGAAAATGACACTCAGTCAATTTACCCTGTCGGGGAAATACTGTACATAGCACATGGGGTCCACATATTCTGGCCGGCCCCTTTAAAAACATTAGTAACCTGTTTTTGTGACATTGGCTTCATGATCATTGTTTAAACATTTAGGCTCGTTGCATACAACAGGAAACAAAATAGGCTACTCTGCAAACAACAGTATTGTGTTCATTCTCATGGTTTTAATAAGTCTGTTGAATACTTGAGCATTTCTAAACTAACATTCCACACACAGTCACTTTAATTTTTATTTATTTAAGAAGCAGTTAAGAGTTTGCTACAAACAATATTCAAAAACATTCAAGAGTATCTTACATTAGCTGTACATAACACTTAAGGCTAAAGAAAACATGAGCAGAGGAATTTTTTTTTAATTAAAAAATAAAAAAAGTAGATTTTTTATCCACTTAAAACTATTAGAAAATGAATAAACTGAAATCCAAATCATTTAATTTAACAGATGTACTGTTCATATTAGACCAAGCTTCTGTCCTGGATAGGCTATAATACAATAGAGGAGGATTGCACATTGAATTAAAAAACTAAATTCACCCTTAGATGTGAAAAATGGCTGCGCTAAAACATGTTCTTTCTTTTTAGATGGCAGATTTACACATGTTTTGAATTCACGGAGCGTGCTGGAAGTTTTCTTTCCGTATTGCTCATGGAGAGAACTCTATCATGATATATATGCCAGGTACTGGACAGCATGAGTGGTGTTTTGATTCGCGGAGATTTCGGCCATAAAAGCTTTACATTGCCCACCATTAAAAATGAACAATACGCCATCCACATCTCGAGCCGGAGGCAACGGGAATAACCTAGAAACAATGGATTGATTCCCCCAAGGCAGGTCCAAAAGAAGTTACAGATGGAAATAAAGGGGCAGCAAGAGTTGAGTGAGTTTAATGTTATTGTTGGCGATGTGGAAAAACTTCTAGCGGCAGTACTCCTATTGACAATAAGATGTGAGTGTATGTGATGAAGTTGTTGAGCATGAAGCTCAAAGTGATAATAAAAGATGTGTGACGGAGGGTATTGTTATTACAGGGAGACGTAGGTGGTTCAGAGGGAAAATATGGTTGATGAAAGGAAGGATTTTGTCACAGTGCACTGACCATGATTAGTTTCAGAGAGATGATGAGGAGCAATGGCCTGATGTTGCGAAAAATGGTTTGATAAGGATTTTATACTTATATTTCTTGACCAAACTAAAGGAAAAGCTGGGTGTAGAAAAAGTGATTTTTTTTTTTTCCTGATATTGAAAAGTTTGTTTATTCTGTTATGGTGGTTAACCGAGAACAAGTAACTATGATGAACTGTGTCACAGCAGAAGCGCTTTCGTCTTAAGAAGCACTTAACTGCCATAAGATCAGGTAGAAAAATCAGGTAAAGCAAAGGGGAAATCAAAATAATCATGATATTTAAGAACTCCTTTTTTTTCTTTCTTTATGTTTTCCCCTTTCTCTCTCTTCTTTATGGAAATCTTGAGGGTGGGATCTCTTAAAGCATAAATGGATTGAGGGATGGAAGAAAAGAGGAACTTTTTTTTGATAGAATTCATAAGGATAAGTATCTGGGTATTGTATTTTTTACCGCAAGAGACCCACAGTGATTTTAGCAATTAAGTTGATTGGGGTTTGAGGTGGGAAGGGGAGAGAGTGCTTAGTCATGGGATTAATCTTAGTGCTGGTGTGGCTGTGCTTTTTTCTTCCTGCTCTTAAAGTTAAAATTCTGATGAAAACTGAAAAAAATAAGAGCAGCAATAAGACTGGTAAGCTGTTAGAGGCTGACAGTGGTAACAAACTTGTTTTGTTAATATCTACATACCCCAACAGTGGAGCAGATAGATTACAAGTTTTTGTTAAGCTAGCAGCAATTTTTAAAGCAGCAGCAGGATGGGGACCTTATTATATTAGGAGAATTGATTGGAATTGCACTTTGGATTTCATACGTGATAGGAATGGTGAAGAACCTCACATGCAGTCAGCTTCTTGTCTGGCCAGCGTTGTGAAAAATCTAAGGGGTTTTAAGATGTGTGGAGAGATCGCAATTATTTAAAAGAAGTAGTACACTTGGGTGAAAATTAATAATGTTAGGGTTTTGGTGCATGGTTAGACAAGTTTTATGCATCACATAATGTGAAAAATAGGGTGGTGCATACATCGATCATTCCTATATTTAGTACGCGACCATAAATTCATCACAGATTGAGTGTACATTGGTGAACAGGATTCACAAGAAGCGACTACTGCGCATTTTAACAATAAGCGCTATTGGAAGATAAACCGTTCTGTGAGAAACTTTAAATGCTAGTGCACAGTAAACTAGGAAGAGTGAAAAGTGCCTATACGAAAGTGCTGTAGCCCATGGTGGGAATTGGCAAATTGACATATTAAGAACCATTGCTGTCAGCACCCAAAAAAAATTTTTTGATTGGTACCCATTCTTCTTTTGTTTTTAAAAACAAGACATTCGAGTTGCTGGACAAATTAAGAATGACATTGAGAAGAGTATGACTGTCAATGATGCCATGTAAACCTACAAGAGCTGTGGACTGAGAGAAAAAGAATCAGCTGGAGTTTTTATTTTAAATAGAAAAGTTAAAGGGGATCTTGCCAAGGAGTCATTTTTTAACAATAAATGAGCGAGGATGGTCTGACTCTTATCTGTATTTTTAGCTACAGCAATAAAAGAAGGACCAAGAGAGAAAACTGATGTAGCCTACGTTTTAAAAGGACAATGATTGGTCAAGATGCTTTAGATCCTGTGGTGATGCACCAGGCTCGACTGGGGATTTTTATATTTTTTTATGTTTATTTCAATGATGTTTACCTAAGAGTGAGTAGTAAATAAAGAGATTGTTACAACCGTCTCTCTCCTCTCTCTATCTCTGAGTGCATGCTGGGAGTGGTGTGGAAGCTGAAAGCGTCGGTGGGAAGTGATTGTGGAAAACTTTGTTTTCAAACTTTTTTTCCAATTTTTTCTTTTTCCCCTCGCTAGTTTGGTTTTATAAATGGATTGGAAAAAAAGGTTATAATTTTGGAGTTTCCTTGGATGAATAAGGATAATAAATCGTGTTTTTAAAATCCGACTCCCTTGTTAATCAGGTGACTGTAGGTGGAGAATAGAGTGAGGGAAGTCGTTTATTCACGATAACCCCGCTATCCGATCAAACCTTGAAAATCATCATTTTCAAGCGTTCCACCAATAGCCTGGCTATGAGAGCCATCACGAAAGAACTGCGAGGAGGTTTGGAAAGATCCGCAAGCCCTGTAAGAATGATTCCACTTGGATGTAAAAACAATGCGGCAAAAGCCACGTTCTCTCTCTTTAAAACCACAAAGTCTTTATGTTTTTACAGATTCACAGGAAGAATGTCGTTACTGGAGAAGTCTCCTTTCTAGTGGGTTTCTAGCTTCCGCGGGAAGAATTCATACATACAGCACTAGAGAGCCTTAAGTGTTATGAAGTGGGAGACTTGGCCACAAACGCAAGAGAGTCAGCATAAAGATGACCAAACGTGCATCTACTTCTCGTTGTGAGGTTAAATGATACCGATCAGCAAAAAAGTGAAAGTGAAAAAACAGAGAATGAAGCGGCAGAATGAAGGGCCTACAGAGGAGGGCAAAAGGCAGGAGGCGAATGTGATTAATTACATGCTGCAAGTGTGGAGCAAAGCTGAATGGTAGTTCTGTCTCTGAGATACATGGAGATGTGACAGATGAGACTGATCAGAGTGAGGGCGCACAGAGTGAGAGTGGTGGAAATATGTGTGTGAAGTTAAGGATGTAGCACAGGCTGAAAATTTAGAGGAAAATATGTTCATGAAGCTGGATAGGTCTATCCCCAGTATACGGATGATGGATAGGATGATGAACAGTGGACTGGGGTCAGATAAACTGAAAGATTTTGTACACTGTTGACGAAATGCGATTTCTGGATAAAAATAAAGGTTAAAAGCTGGTGTTGTTGAAGTAATTACTTTCCTGATATTGACAAACTGCTTCGGTTATGTGGGAAGGAAGGTGAGGTAGCATTGATGAACTCTCATAACAGAAGGCGGTATAAATCTGAAAAAACATATTACTAGTCTTAGACAAGGCAAAAGCCAGGAAAGCGAGGAAAACTAAATCTTAATGGCTTTTAAGCGTTTCTTTTGCCTTTGTTTTTTCTTATTTTTCCCTCTGCTTATGGAGATCTTGTGGGTGAGATCGATTAATGTAAATGGAATGAGGGTTGGGAGGAAGATTAGTTTACTATCAGAAATAACACGATTAGAAAAGATTTGAGTGTTGTTTCTTTTCGTGCAAGAAACCCACTAGTAATCGTGTGTACAGCCTGGAAGCCGATTGGGGGCTTCAGTGGAGGGGAAGGAGAAAGAGTTCTTGATCCTTAGGACTTATTTAAGTGCAGGAGTGGCTACGTGCTTTTCCCCTATTCTCAAAACAAAAATTTTATCAAAACATGAAGGGAAAGTATCAAGGGGAGATTAATGCCAATGCTGAGGGCTTGAGATTATAACTTGCACCCCTCTCTGTTTGTGTAACTGATTCATTCCTAATATAGAGAAGACAAAATTACAGTTTTTTATTAAACTAGAGCACTTTTTAAAACAGCAGCAGGATGGTGATGTTATTGTACTAAATTAGATTAGGTGCACTTTAGACTTTAGACACAGATAGAGTTAAGAGGAGAAGAACCTCCATGCAAAAGTCAGCTATTGTTTTAGTTAATCATCTTTTTTCGTTTGTCACTTTTAAAGCTTTGGTTTTAGAGACAGATTTTATCCACAAAATAAGAGCTATTTGTATATGGGGTAGGGAGCCACATGTATGATTAAAATGGCTGGTGGCCTCAGTATTCCTGTAAAAAGTCAAGCGGGAGCGTGCGGCAAGGTTGTCCTATTTCAAGTCAAACGTTTATAGTATAGCCATTGAGGCCTTTATTAGGTAGACTGAGGAAAGACAGCATAACAGGTCTACAAGGTCAATACATTGGATTTTATGTGTCCTATTAAGCTCTCTTGCATATGCAGATGTGATCACAGTTGTTAATCAGTAATCAAAATGATGTTGATGTTGTGTGTAAGATGGCTTTCGGAATGCTTATGGCGAAGAGTCAGTCTTCAGCCAAAGTTAATTGGCAAAAATTTGTGATGCTTTGTTGGTTGTGGTCTAAGATTTTATTAGTCCATCACCTTAACCTGGTAGTTTGCAGTGGAGCGAGAGAGGAGTTTTAAAATATTAAAGGTGTTTTTCTTAGGGACAGATTTGGGATGGACTAAGTGGAAAAAGTGTGTGCTCGGTTTGTCTCACTGGAAATGGTTGCTACTAGCTGTCCTATAGGGGAGAACCCTGGTCTGTAATAACCTGGTAGCATCATCTTTGTGGCACAAAGTAGTGATTTTAGAGCCTCAGAGAGACCTGGTAAGAAGAGATTCAACAGTGCCTGGTGGGTTGTTCTAGTCAGGACAGCACTGGTTAGAGGCACTGTGGCTCTACCTGCCAATACAGGAAGGAGGACAATTAAATCCAGAGTCAGAGCTTTTAGACTCCAGGCGGCTCAGAGACTCCTGTATGAAGAAGATGTAAGCTGGACTGAGGCAGCCTGTGCCCTTTTGAAGAGAGCAGGCAATATGGGTTTAGACCGACATCTGTTTCTGATGGACACTGACAAACTAAACCTGACAGGACTGACACCTTTTTTACAGATCAATGTTAAATACATGGACATTTTTCAGTTTCTCTCGGGAGCCAAATGGTGTGAAGGGGCTATGGCTGAGAGAAGAACCACTGTTTTTTAATACAGCACTGGATTTAGATGCTTTTAAATCAGGATCCCTCAGAAAAATGCTGTGGACTGCAAATATTACCAAAATTGGACATTTTATTTCTGAAGAAGGATGGATTTCTGCTGAAAGTTTGGCTTTAAAACTGGGCATGAGATCAGTCAGAGTGGCAGACAGACTGTTGACCCAAATCTTTGAGTTTTTACCACCTGATTATAGACTGTTATTAGAGACACCGGTTGAAGAAGAGGAGTTTTCTGTCTTCCCGGACCTGAATTTTTCAGCTGATATTAGAACATGGCAAGAAATGGAAAATGGATTGCTTTCTTTTCAGACACCCCAGCTGGGACTTTTTAGACTTGCTGGAAAGAAAGATTTTTATGTACTGTGTGTAAAGGTGTCTCATCTTCTTCAGCTTCAGAATGTGAAGGAGTCTAAGTGACAGGAGTTTTTTGGGTCAGGTGCTTCCCCTAAAGGTTGCTGGAGGACCTTGTACAAACCTCCCATTGAGAAAAGAACTGGAGACCTACAGTGGAGGATTGTGCATGGTATAATAGCCACAAATAGACACAGAGCACACCTCGATCCACAAGTCAAGGAGGGCTGTCCATATTCTTTAAGTGTGCAAGATTACAACCATTATTTTATAAAATGGAAGACTGGTGTCAAACTCTAGGAGAATTATTTGCACCTGAAAGGTTTATTTCTGGGCCAAAGTACAGCAGAAGTAAAATGAGGAGTCATGTTCTATTTTAATTTATTTTTTGTTTGGGCAAGGATGGATGTTTTGTTTGTAAAGGGAAAGTTTAGTTAAATTGAATGATCTGATGATGTTTTTTTATTGTTGGGGGTTTTTAAAATCCTGTATTAGCATAGAGTATAGCTATTATAAATTGATAAATGATCTGCAGATGTTCAAATATAAATGGGAAGGTAATCAATGCATTTGTGAAGATGACTGATGAAGTTTTGATTTTTTTATGTTTGAGGAATGTTTGTTTTATATAATTGTGCTAAATTGTGATAATATTGATGTAATTTTGTTGTTTTTTTATTTTTTTTATCGTTGAGTTGTTATAAGTAGAAGTAGTCTCTCTCTCTCTCTCTCTAGCTGTGTCCCAAACTTAAGTGCATGGACTCCGAAGACTGCATTCAAAGGCCGATTGTGTCACCACAGCACCACGAAGGCAGGCGTATTTCGAAAGTGACGTCAAATGTGCCCTCTGTTTCCCAGGAAAATGAAGTTATCTGATGGACACTTCGCACCATACCGTATTTCGAAAATCACTTTCATGAGCAGATGGCGGCAGTGTTTATATTCAAAAGAACATGGCGGGTAAAGAGAGTTCTGTAGGGGAATTCAGATTGAAATATAAGTATTGTGTTTTCATTTACTCAAATACCTAAGCGAGAAAGTGTGAAAGCCAGGGTTTTTTTTTAGCCTAAAATCCACACAAGATAAGACAACCACTATATAAGGCAATAGTCTCTCCCTTTGTTTTTGTTTTTTTGTATTGCAGTCATTTAAGATATGTCTACAGATGTTTTAACCAAACTTTAGCACTTCAGTATTTTGTATGCTGTCATATTTTCTAATGTTAAGATTGCAGACCTGTCTTATTTTTCATAAGTGTTTCCATTTTCTCTTGTTTTAGTACTATTCTGGAGAAAATGAGCCTGCTGGGGAAAGACTTAAAAAATACAAAGTAAGCAAGTTAATAGATAGATTTTTGCTGAAATTCATTGTGCTGTTGTTGTTGATGTAGAAGATTTTCAGGGATCTTAATTCAATATAAATACATATAGTGCCTATAGGTAAGAAGACATTGTTATTCTACTAATATTATTTAAAACCTGTGTAGTAACTGTGTGATAAAGGTTTCAGTGAAAGAACAGAGTGAACTATTTTAAAGCTTGAAGACCCTGCATATATGGAATTTGGGAGTTACCTTTGGCCTGTATTGGGAGTAACGCATTACAAAAGTAATGCATTACAGTAACATATTACTTTTTGCTGTAACGCAGTAGTGTAAGGCATTACTAATCAATTTTCAGTAATATTTTACTCGGTACATGTTCAGTAACGCTTGCATTACAACACACTTTTAGCCCAAAATTTTAATTTTTGTTCAAAAAAATAAAAAATAAAAAAACGGCAAGACCATAAAACATTAATGAATCAAAAATGCAACAAATAAGTTCTATTTCCTGTTCGTGTCAGTCAATAGCTGCGTGTGGTGTCCACGTTTGGAAATAAAGACTAAATGACAGCCTCTGATATATCGGTTTAGCGATATTTTTTTTTTATTATTCATCTCCCTCTCGCTGGTGGAACTTTGTATTGTGTGACGTACACTCTCAGAAAATAAGGTACAATGGCTTGTCACTGGGGCTCTACCCTCAAGGGTACAGCTTTTGTACCCTTGGTATAGGGTACAAATTTGTACACTTGTGATTTGTACCTTAAGAGACCAGTTTTGTACCTGTGGTGACAATTTTGTACCGTAATTTAACAGTACAAAAATGGACCCTTCAAAAAGGGTAAAAAATTGGCTTTGACAAGGTAAAATCATTGACTATAATGAAATATATATATATTTTACACACACACACGCTGAATTAAAATCAGAATTTATTAAATCATTTTCATTTTCAAATTTTACAACATTTCATTTTAAACACAATGTCTAACTGTGACATATAAAGGATCATCAACTGAGTAAGTGTCATTTGCCTGAAAGTTAATTTCATATCGATGTCGGTTGATGTTCCTTGTTGTCCCATCAGTGAGCATGTATGGCTGTGTGGTCTCTTCTATGCAATAAAGCTGTTCTTGTTGGTGCCTGCATATCAAAGAGAAAAATAACACTCAAGGTCAGCTCTCCAACTGATTTTATTTATGTTAGTCTTTCATATACAACCCATCTGGCAATATTTTAAGGCAGACAATAGGTAGTGACAAATGTCCAAATGTACCTTTTTGAAGAGGTTTTTCAGCTTGACAGGATGACATTTTTCCAGGGCCCTTGCAGCCTTGTGATGATGGTGGAATCAAATGAAGTAGGAGACCAAATGATGCAATATAGCTGTCCCATTCTAAATAACAGATATGACAAATTCAGCAAAAAAAAATGCATGAACAGAATATAGATGAAAAGAAAAACAAGAAAGAAAAAAAACAAGAAAAAGAAAAAACAATTAATGACAACAACATCTTTCTCAGGAACCATTCTGCTAAGTTGATTGTGTAGCCACACAGTGGCTCTGTTCACAACCTGACATTAGCACGCATCTCGGGTGACACATATGGCCACATTCTTTCATTACAGAGTTAGTTAAAAAAATTAAAATGTCATCAGTGTACCCAGCCAAGACTTTTGTTATCTTTGAAACACAAATGAAGATTTTTTATAGAATATAAGTATAAGATTTCTGTCCCTTGAATGACGGTCCACGCAACTACCACTTTAATACTTCATAAACTCCATAAAGAGATCTAATCCATAAAGAGAAGTAATCCATACATATGGTTGTTTAGTCCAAATTTTCTGTGTTTGTTTATGTTCCCTGATCAATGTTTAAATGTCAAATTTTTTTTTTAAAAAAAGTAAATCTGTTCATTGTAAAGTGATCGAGTCTCTTCAGAAAATTTGGACTAAACTGCTCGATTTATTTGGATTAGTTTTATGATCTCTTTATGAATTTCTTGAAGTATCAAAGTGGTAGTTGTGTAGGACGTGAGGAAGGAATTTTTCATTTAAAAATCTTAATTTGTGTTTTGAAAATGAATGCAATCTGGCAGGTTGGAAAATGGCAGAGAGAGAGGAATTTCAATTTCCTTTTTTTTTTCACTCTCATTTTTGGGTCAGCTGACCTCTTTTTGCAGTTTGTTAAAATTAGTAAGTAGTTAAATTAGGTGGTGAACATAAGCCTATATTATGTGACTTCTCAGTAAACTTGAAGTTTTCATATTATTTGTGCGTTTAAATTGTACTGCACGTAAATACTATAATAAATGACACAGACTCACAATTCTGGCGTATCATCTTCAGCATTCTGCTCCGTTCTTGAAGGGCTTCATCACTCACACTCGTGTCATCAACTCACAGTTTGCAATTTATGGAGGAGCTTCCTTCACTGAAATCGCAGAAAGTCTGGCCACTTCATTTGAAAAGGATTAAAAAAAAAATAAAAAACAAAAACAAAAAAAAAAAAAACACTTATTTCAGTAATTTAAAAGTAAATATGATAAAATATTGTGATTCCCCTAATTATGAGAGTGTGAGAACTCGTCTATAATAATGTTGTCAAAAATCGTTAACATGCATATATCTATAATTAAATGAAATAAAGAAAAATAATTTAAATCCTTCATTTAGGGTCAATTAAAGAAAACATTGTGCAATATTTCACATAGAGGCCTGAATGAAACAATTTAAGTATTCAATTGGAATTATTAAAACATTTGTATAATTTTAGTGAGTAAACGAGGACTAAGGCATCTTAAAATGAGGCAGTGTGCCCTACAGTAGAATAAACAGTTTTGACTCCAGTAAAAAAGCTTTACGTTCAAAACACCGATATGGGGCCATTATGGAACTGAAAAGGTTAGAAATAAACCCGAAACACACTGTGCTCAGTGTCATGCGACGCGAATTTTGCCAATCGTGTGAAGCAGCAGCCTTGTGTAGTCATCCAGTGCTCTGCAGTGCTCTGGGAGAAATGCGACGCTGTCGCGACACGCTATCGACGGGTACCTTTGATGGTATTTTAATTTGTGCCACTCAGTCCACACACCAACCAAAGTTATTTTTGCATTCATTTTTTTAGCCATGTAAAAAAATAAATAAAATAAAATAAAAAAAACACTTTGGTTACAGTAATTGACAAATTGGGAAGCTATTTAATTAGATTTGTTCAGTTAATAGGGAACATTTTTAGTGCTAGTAACACATTGAATGTATTTAATGTAAGTGATTTAATACATTGTTTTGTATGGGGGTGTGTTTGATTGAGTGATCATTGTTGGATAGGTGGATGTGACAAAGCTAGAAAGAAAATCTGGATGTATTTCTCTCAGTTCCGTTCGGGGATCCACCAGATTGCAGCAAGCATCCTCACAGATTAAACCAGATTAAATTTTTATCTGCATCTCTGATTGAAACTTTTTCATGCCAGACCAGTTAAACCTTCACAGCGGAGAGCGTGTTTTTGCTTCTAAGCATCATTCTGTTGACAGCCTCACCGTCGCCATGGAGACGGAGAATCCGGTCGGCTCAATCTCACTCTAAACTTCTGCCTGAGTCCCATTCAGGCTGTTTTGTTCGGTTAAAAGTTTTAATGATGCTAGGAACAAGGGCAGATTTATTTATTCATACTGATCGTTGGAAGGACTTTCCGTTTGGGGCCAAGTCCACAGATTTCAGCCGACTCGAGAGTTTCGGTTATAACTCTGTTTCTGTTCAACTTGTCATTTTTGAACATCCTGAAATATGTAAACAACTTCCTGCAGCAGTCTAGATACTATATTGTAATGAATATGTCTGCTCAAAATGTTGAGATTAATGATTTTGGGAAATGTTTTTGAAATTTGTTGACAACTTCCTGCAGCAGTCTAGATACTATCTGCATGAAGATGCTGATATGTTTTGGGGGAATTTTTCCAATAAAATTTCTGTTCATGACCGCAAAAAAGCAGTGTTGTGCAATTAATGTGTATGAAAAAAAAAAACATTGCATTAGATGAAGTGTATGTCTTCTGTTTCAAATGATAATCTATTTTCTTTGTCGTTTTGTCATCTTAGTCAAATGTTTTGTTGGTAAAGTATGTTTGTGCATCTTTCTTTACAATAAATGACACTTGTTTTGATATTTTGATGATGCAATGACATGCAAACAAACAAAACAACAACAAAAAAGTGTTTTCACATACAAAATGATTCTCTGCTAACAGTTTGAACTTTGTATTTACACTGAAAAAAATCAAGTTCTTCAGTATTTTTGTTTGTTATGTACAAAAAAAAAAAGCTAAATATAAATCATAACTAAATTCAAGATTAAATTTACTTTAGTAAGAGCATGACTTAAGTATCGTTTGATCTTAGGTCTTGTTTTCTAAAAATGCCATTAAAAATTGAGTGAGTTTACGCTTTTTTTTAAAACAAATAAAAATATCTGTAGTGGGGTCTAGAAAAATTCATATAATATATATATATAAGTATATATATATTATATATTAAGCAGAAACTATGAAAACATGTTTCAGCCCACGGGATATTTGATAAAAAAAAAATACAAAAGTTAATGCGAATTTAATAGTCACAAATCAGGGTAGAATAATAATTTGAATTAAAGAGAAATTGATTTATTTGTTGCCGTTGTAAGCATAACCACTTCATTCGCCACCCGTGCATTTTTTCACAAAATAAAAAGGAATATCATAAAATCAAGTCATTTCTTTACTCAGAAATGTCTTGATTTAAAAAAAAAAATTATATTTGTATAGAAAAGAGGGACAAAAAAAAATAGGTTTTTTGCATCTAATTTCGTTGTTTCTCAAAAACTGTTTGCCAGAACTACACTGCCACAAAAAAATAACAAATTTCTTTAAATGAATCACAAATCACTTTTGCATCTCCAGGGAATAAATGTTTAGAATTTGTACTGAGAAAACAAAACCAAAGATACTGAGAAATGAAATCTGTTTTTTTGCATGTGTGACATCAACATTTTGTCATTTGCTTCAAAGTACACTAAAGAAAACTATTTTTCATGGAATTCCATTTATTTAAAAAGTTTTTAGAACTTTTTGTGGTTATGCAAACGTTAGGGGAACATTCCATTTGATCATTTTGTAACATTATGAGAATGTTACTTTTGAATGTTCTGAAAGGAGTAAAATGTAAACAAACGTAACTTTTCAGAAATAAAACATTCCATAAATTATGTGTGAAGAAGATATTTTTCTGCTAATGTTTTAGTGGGCTGGTTCCTCCGTTTGCTGTCTCTGTCATGCTGGTTAATGTCTTCTGAAGCAAGAGTTGTGGATTTAGTCCAGCGTAACGGTCAGTCTCTGTGTCCTTTTAGCAGAATATTAAATCTGTCGAAGCAAAATGAGTTCATAAATTAGCTCACCCAAAAATGAAAATACTCTCATCATTTACTCCTCATGACAAGCAAAACCTAATCTTATTTTGAATGAAACCTGAGAAGTTTCGTCCCGCATTTGAAGTTCCAGGTAAGACCGAAATTTAGAAGAGCCTGAAACATATCATTAAAGGCGTGCGTAAAATGAATTGTAAACATGTATACTCCAAGTCCTTGTGTGAACGAGCTGATACTTTATATGATGAACCGATTTAATTTATGCTTTTATTCACATATGTAAGCTAGAGTAGTCACAAGAGAAACAAGAGCTTATGCATGATGTGTGTGTAATGTTTGGATGTAATAAAAGTCTAAATTAAATCTGTTCATCATGTTTTAAACGATAATGTCTCAGAAGACTTGATAAAGCACTCAGTTCATATGGATTCACTTAAGATGCTTTTATGGAACCTTGTTGGATTCTTCTACGTTTTTGTGCCTGGACTTCAGTGAGAGTCAGAAACCCCTTAAGGTTTTCATTAAAGAGCATATTATGTATAACAGTTTTTTATGAACCTTATTATTAAGTTTATTTTCACACAATATAAATCAGATTATATATATATAAAAAAATAACATATTTCTAAAAGCGAAACAAGATATTTTTCTTATCACCTCAGTTAGCAGATATGTGTTTATTTTTTAAGCATAAACTCACTTTATTCGAATGCATTATTAGAAAACAGTACTTAATATCTTAAGTCATTTGGAAAAAAGAATTGGCTTTTTTTTTTTTTTTTTTTTTTGCGCAATGCAGCAAAGCAGGAATTATCTGGTTGTTAAAAAAATATATATATAAACTTTTTAAGTATTTTTAATGCATAATTTAAAACCATTTTAATATGTTTTGTTTAATTATCTGCCTTCTCATAACGTTCTTCTGTGTTCAAATGAGAAAGACTAGTCTAATTGGAAGAAGTCAATCAAATCATCATTCAATCTCTTAAAGTTCTCGTTATCTTTATATTTAAGTATCAGTCTTCGCCCTCAGCTTGACTTATCCGAAATCATGTGGTTGAAGAAAAACTGTTTGAGTAATATTGAGATATATACTCAAATACTGAGCCCAGTTGTGAGAGTCTTAATTTAAGGAGAAACATCGAGAAGAAGGAGGACTTGAACACAAAAATCTCGATTTGCTTTACATTTTCAAATCGTATTATGTTCGGAGAAACATTTGAGGATTAATGAGATTCATTTGCTGACTTTCTCTCCGAGTGAGACATCAAGAGACAGAATGATGAGGGATGAGATGAACTGATTAGAGTGATTTTGAATTAACATCTTCGTTTTGTTACCCTCTCATACCAACTGATCAGTCGACCAACACGTGCTGTATGAGATCCGTCAGGAGCGGGATTGGTTTCTCTGCCTGGCATGTGGCAGGTTGACGCGCGTTATCCGTCCATCCCCCAGTGTCCGAGTCTGGAATATAACACTAAACCCTACATTTCCACAATGCCTTTGCTGTCATCCGCAGGTTTGATGGTTTCATCAGCAGTCATTAGGCATAGTTAGGAGTTAGGACGTGATCACAGTGTTCACAAACATCTCTGGGTTCTTTCCATGCACGATAAATAGAGGCACTAATGAGATGTCGATGCTTGTGTCGAGCTGAATGTTAATGTGCAAAAGCTCATTGTGACGTGGAGCGATCGTACAAAAACAACTAATTCTCTGAAGAATATGTGTACTCTGATTCCTGTATGTTTGAGGCGCCATTTCAGTGAAAGTTCTAATAAGAAATTATTTTGTTTTATTTATAAAAAATTGTAAAAATAAAACATATCATTAACTGTAAAATTATTTTTATTATTTTATTTATTAAATAATACTAATAATAATAATAATTAATTATTATGATTATATTACTATATTATTGACTTATTATTATTATTAGAAATAAATAAAATAATATGTACCTTATACTGCACAAATGAGTATATAATGAAATTTTAGTTTACAACCACATTTTTATTACAGTACAATTGTAAAAGAAAATGATTATTATTTAATAAAATATTTAAAAATGCTATTGAATACTATTGTTCTGTAAAAATCGCATTTAATAATTTGATTTTACAGTGCAGTTGTAAATAAAATAATTATTATTGAAAACTGTAAAGATAAAATGTTGTGAGTTATCTTATTAATAAAATATTAAAAATATTAAGATGACTATTTCATACTATGGTTCTGTAAAAATTTAGTATTTAATATTTTTGTTTTTATTTTACAGTTCAATTGTAAAATAAAACTGTTATTATTATTACAGTACTGTTGTAAAATAAAATTATAATTATTAACAACTAAATTAAAGTTATGGTGATGATTATTAATAAAGAATTAACAAATATATTACTATTGTATTATTTAAACTGTTTTTAAAAAGTATTTTAATAATTATAATTTTATTTTACAGTTGGATTGTTATTTTAATATTGTATTATTATTATTAACTAATATAAAAAATATTATTAAATATTTATTTTACAGTGTTTGTATACAATACTATCCTATTTATTTCATATTTTATGTAATAATAATAAAAAATAAATCTTGAAATAATTAAAAATGGAGGTATAATCACAATATGATTTTATTTGCCAACTTTATATACTCAGTCTTAAGACTTTTCATCACATGGACTATAACAATAGTATTAGTGTACGTGACTTTAAACAGGCACTAAAATGTTTACATGTAAACAGTTGAAGGTTGTATAATGTGAGCTCTGAGAACAGCATAGTCAGATGAGATCAGAACTGAGACTGAAGCTCGTGATATTGACGTGGCCATGTTTGAAGAGCATGTTTCACATGAGACTACACACCTGGGAAAACCTGCTTCAATCTGTCTTAACTCTACATCGCACAATCAATACACACACAAACGTGACTTGAATTCACATATAGATTTGATTTTGTCAGACACACACAGAACAGAAGATCTCACAGTGCTTCTTAAAACTAGTCTTGATTTTTTGTTTCTCTTCAGCGCTGTCTTTATTGGTTTCAATACACACACAAACGCATTTGTCCACTCTTTGTCTTTGCAGAGAAAATGTAAACTGTCTTTGCAGTAAAAATGCGGATTGTAAATAGTTACATTGTTTTGTCTTGGCAGTGTGGATGTGGATGTTTAAATAGTCTTTGCAGTAAAAAATGTGGCTGTAAAACTTTAAATACCCAGTTAACTCTTCTCCGCCAGCATTTTTGAAAAAAAAGTTGCCAGCCACCATTCAGCGATTTTTTTGATGATTTTCACTACAATTTGATGGCCTATATTTTATAGGTAATATTTTGCTGTATGATATTTGAATATTGATCAAAGCAATACTTTCAAACAGAAAAAAAAAAAAAAAAATATCTATTATATATATATATAATATATATATATTATATATATCTATTTAATTCTAGCTTAAAGCGTTCTTTTTTTATGAACACTTGTAAGTAGGTGTTTCACAAAAATGTATAATTCTGAGCAAAGTGAGGGAAAATCACATTTTATAAAAACTACATCTGGGTTAATAAGTATGATTATCCAGCATGAATCCAGTAAATCGCTTCCATAAGCAACCACCAAAGGCTGAACAGACAATACCCTTTGAGTTAGATCAACATTTTACTCATAAAAATCATGCAGTTTTCATTTATATGCTGTCTATTGCTGATGATGAATTATTATAATATGCAGCTGTTTAATAAGAGGATCGCTAGTGTCTCTGTGTGTTTTTGTTCGGGAGGTTTTTGTATTATTCAGAAGATGTGTAATAGCGGCCCAGAGTGTATCAGTGGAAAACACGAAAAGCTGTAAAAAATTGTCAATGGCGGGGAAGATTCTCTTTGCAGTTGAAACTGAAAACTGCTATGCCAGCAAAAAAATGTGCCGGTAGTAAATGGTTTTAAATAGATTTGCTAAAACAGTTCCATTTTAAAACCATTTTTAAAAGTGCGTATAAATGGTTTAAATTGTTTGTATTGAATTTTCAATTTAAATTTTTTTAAAGCACAAATAAACAGTCGATTTCTGTAGGAAGACTATCCCAAAGTCTCTGCGCACTAAGGCGATTGCTCGATCACCCCTAGACCTGAGTCTGTTCTAGGAACCACTAAGAGCCTTAAGTTGCAGACCTGAGAGCTCTTGGAGGTTGAGTGAACTATCAAAACAGTCCGAGAGGTAAGAAAGAAGGTGTGCTCTCTAAACCCATTTAAGACCTTAAAAACCATAAGCGCACTTTAAAATTAATCATGTTGCGTCACAGGTACCCAATGTAACACCTGACAGGACAGGGGTAAATGCTCACGCTTTCGAGCTCCGGTCAGGGACTCATTTTGAACAGAGGGAATTTGCAGTGAAAATGTGGTTGTAAATGGTTAAATGTTTGTGTGCAGTGAAATGTGTTTGAAGACAGTTAAATAGTTTTGTCTATGCAGAGAAAATGTAAACTGTCTTTGCAGTAAAAATGCAGTTGTAAGCCATTAAATATATTTGTCTTTGCAGTTAAAAATTTGGTTATAAATGGTTAAATTGTTTTGTCTTTTCAGTAAAAATTTGGCTGTAAAAGTTTAAAAAGTCTTTCCAGTAAAAATGTGATTGTAAATTGTTAAAAAGATTGGTCTCTTTGCAGTAAAAAGGTGGTTGTAAATGGTAAATAGATTGTCTTTGCAAGTAAAAATGTGTGGATGTTAATGGTTAAATTGATTGTCTTTGCAAGTAAAATGTGATGTAAATGGTTAAAAGATTGTCTTTGACAGAAAAATGTGGCTGTAAATGGTTAAAGTGATTGTCTTGCCGTGACAATGTGGTTTGTAATGGTTAAATGATGTGTCTTTGCAGTAAAAAATGTGATTGTAACCGTTAAATAGATTTATCTTGCAGTAAAAATTTGGTGGTAAATGGTTCGATTGTTTTGTCTTGCCAGTAAAAATTGTGAGGTAACAGTTAATGATTTATCCTGGTAGGTAAATGTGGTTGGTAAATGGTTAAATAGATTTGTCAGTACAGTGAAATGAAAACTGCCTATGCAGTGAAAATGCAGTTGCTAAAACGGTTAAATTGTTTGTCTTTGCAGTTAATAAGAGGTTATAAAATGGTCAATAGATTTGTCTGACAGTTTTTTAAAAAATGAAGTTGTAGAGGTTAAACTTGATTTGTCGTTGTTTTGTTGAGACTAAAAAAGCAGTTTTTGCTGCTTTCAGGTAATGTACAGTAGAACTAGGCTGTAAAAAAAAATGGCATTTGAATATCGTCGACTTTTAGCATAAAATCCACATGCGAATTTCAAAAAAAGCTTGCATTCAAATTTTAGGTGTGCGTTAAGGAGGCAGCTTTATCAGTGGCACACGAGATGCGATGAGGTTGTGAGTGTGTTTGTGTTTTTGTGTTTGAGTGTTTTGAGTCGAAACCAAGCCATTCAATTAACACAACACAACGCATATTTCACAACACGAGATGCGATATCACCGTAGCACTCGCGGTTCCGCAAAACGAGCCACATGTTTAGAAAAACCCATGTAAAACTAATCTTGAGGTGTATGCGGGGTTTACCATCCCACTGCAACTCAGTGTTTTAATGAAAAATGTTCTCTGTTGTGATGGCTTTCACCCTTGGTAATTTAAACTATGAATACATAAATGTGCGTTTTGTTATAGTTGTTTAAGCAACTAAATTAATTATAATTGGTTTATAAAACATCTTATTAACATTATGCACTTTTTTCCACAGATAGTTGCCGTCTCTAAGCTTTGAATAAATGTGCATTCAGTTATAGTTTCACGATCGCGCCTTAGGAGGAAAAGCAAAAAAAATTTCATTTACACTAACTGAAAAATTAGCATTTTTTTTAAATTTGAATACAATTCGGTACGTAACAAAATTTGAATTTGGTAAGTACAAAATTGAAATTTAGTTTTTCAGCCATTTGCAGCACTAGTAAGAACGAGTAAGTTCTGTGTTTTTTCAAAGTTTAATGTGAGAATGGTATAAAAATAAGCTCTGGTATGATTCTATGGTATCTCCCTATTGTTGAATACGAGATCAAATCCATGAAATGCAAATGAAGCAGGCTTCGGTTGTAAAGGGCAGAGACTTTATTGGTCCGGTGACCTTACAGATGCCATGATCACATTCACTTTGCACTTATTGGCGTGGAGGGGCGTCTGCACGATTCCTCTTCGGCTTTATCAGTTATCATCAGGTTTCTGAGTGCAGAGACACGTCCAGAGGAGATTGGAGCTGAATAGTCTCAGGATTGTTGCAGTTCACTGGAGGAGATAAAGGCTTTTTAGCTGAGCAGAAAATCCACAGGATTCGTATGTATTTGTCCGGTGAGCAGCAGACTGGTTCCCTGCAGAAAACCACAGTAAAATATCAGGCCGGCAGCAGATCCAGAGCATGGAAACTCATGACAAAATGGCACTGGATTATTAAAGCTCTGGACCAAACTGAGTCCATTTCCAGCTGGTTTCCTTCTACTTCTGAAAGATGATGAGTGTGTTGTGTGTCGTTTCCACAACCTATAAGAGATAAAGAAGAGAAATGGAGCTCCGCTCATTGTGTTCATCTGTCACCCCACTTATATTTTTCTTTTTCCTTTCGTCTGCTGTTCTTTTCTCTGCTGTCATCCATCACTGGAATCTCTGTGTCGTATGACCCCGCCCAAATGTATGACGTGTTCATCTGTCACCCCACTCCACGAGGTGATGACATCATGGTTCGGCATCTTGCATGTTTTGTCTGACGCAGGAGTTTTTAATCTTTAAATGAAACAAGACCCTATTATAATCGTTTCATGCGAGGGCCCCTATCAGCAAAATTAAAAGTATCTAGGTCTTGCTTAAAGACCAAAATTTATACTGCCAAGAACGTAATATTATAATACTATGTCCACATTTATTTGGAAAATATGTATTTTTTCTGTTAAGTTCCATGTTAGGTTTGCCTATCATTATGTAGCATTTAGGTCATTTTTTCTTTTTATTAAAATTGTATATTCATTATTATTGTATTATTTCGATTTCTGAATTGTTTATTATTCATTTTATTACTGATTTATTTAATTGAAATAATTTTTGTAAACAAGTATTTATTTATATTATTGAATAGAATAAATTTTTGGTTGTTAATTATTTGATCTATTTTAATTTATTATTCTTTACTATTTTTTTAGCTGTTTATTTAATCTATTATAGTTTTTATTTATTGATTTTGCTTATTTACTCATTTGTGGATTGTTTATTAAATTTATTGATTTTTGTTATTAATAATTATTCATGTACTATATGAATTCTTCTTTGATTAATCTTTCTAATGTTATTACTGATTTTGGAATTTATTATTTTAAATTTTTTACTGACTTTTTTTTATTTTTATGTATTTTTTTTTTTAATCTGAAAAATACACTTTTTCTGGAAACATTTCCACTGACCCCCAGCACTCCCTTGCGGCCCCCTTGGGCTCCTGGGACCCCAGGTGTAACGTCATGACTTTATCCAGATTTATGACTCCATGCGGCCCCCTTGGGCATCATCTGAGGCTGTATGCCCTCTTTTAAACCAACAACCTTCAGCAAGAACTAAGCAAAGCACAGCGTAATCTCAGCATACGGCCCTGAACAGATCAGCGTTTCTCCTCAGCGGTGCGATAAACATGATTTTCGTTCTGCTGGAGTTCCAGACCATTAGTGAGGCTGCAGATTTATTCTGTCAGGCGTTTCTCCACTGAGAGTTTGGCTGAGGAGCTGCTGTAAATGTGATCTATGTGATGACCATCGCTGGAGTTTGTGTCGCCCTCTTGTGCTTTTTCAGACATTTTCTTATTCCTGCCCCCACTCTCTTCTGATTGGACAGCATATGTGCTGTGGCCACGCCCATATACAGTGCTGATTGATTTATTATTGGACGATTTGCTCCACTGGCGTGACGTCATCGGTTCTGTTTCACGACTCGTGTGATGACCATCTGTCTAATGTAGGTTTTTTTTTAATCCACAGACCCTCAGATGCGATAATAAAAATTAAAATTGTAGGTTTCTTGTATAAAAAGGGACCCAATTTATACGTTTTTTTTTTTTATACATTTTATTAGTTACATTATGTTTTTTCATACTCATTACAGTATGAGTTTATTAAATTTATTTTGTTGTCTCATGAGGACATTACATTTTTATTGCTTAATGTAATTTCTATTATTATTACTTATTTACTTACATTTTTTTTGATTATATGTTTATCTTAATATTATTTATTTATTTATTTTAGTAATCAATTCTAATGTTTATATGTTGATTCTAAAGCAAATTTTTGATGTTTTCTTTATTTCTTTGCTTTTTTAGTAAAATTATTTTATATTTTTTATTTATTTACTCATTTATTTAATTGTATTATTTATTTAATAATTTAAAATAATTTGAATTTTTTTATTTTAATCAAAATTTTAATTCTGTATTATTTATTTGCTGATTTACTCATTTATTTTAGTCTGGTTATTTATTTATTTTTGTTTTATTATTATTTATTCTTTACTTCATTTACTCATTAATTAACTTTTTTAATCTAATTATTTGTTTTTTTAAATTAATTTACAATTTATTTTAATCTACTAATCTTTTTTTCATCTTATTTTTAATTGTTTATTTTATTTTATTTTATTTTATTTATTTATTTATACATGTTTTCTGTAAACATTTCTACGGACCCTCTCTCTAATCTGATTGGATAAGAGCTGTGTTGCGGTCACGCAGTGCTGCCTTCTTCATTAACAGCTGATGTGCTCCGTTGGAGGTCATTATCTCTCCTGCATTCAGCCTGTGTTGTAGATTTTAAAGGTTTAAAACACAGTTAATTGCTTAAGGAGTCACAGATCAAGAAGGTTAATGCCTGAGCATGAATCACGTCCCAAGATATTTACAATCTTCTGTGTGTGAGAGAGAGATTTCTTCCCATGTGAATTTGATAATATTGCTTTATATTCTTGATGGTCCTTGTCAGGCCGGATATGAATGGGATGTTTTTGTGGTGTCTGGAACGGCCGGATCACAGTGTCAATCCACGATAAGAGCCTTATCTTCACGCATACAAACATTATCACACGTTCCGCCAAGACCCTGCAGCTGCTGCCGCTGCTAAACTGCGGAAGATTACCATTCCCCAGGAGCAGCAACTAAAAACAGCCACATGCAAATCCCACATGACTGATTTCCCTTTTACTCGCGTGCGAACATTAAACTCGCGGTTCTCTCTCTGCGCTCGGGGAGACAGACGCCTGCTTTATGAGACGTAATTCCAAGCGCTATCCTCCAGGGAAAAGAAATAAAATAAATGAGGTTCTCTTTTTTTCACCCACTCAGGAAAATGCGATATAAAAACTATTTGTGAACGTCTCTGCCTTTGTCTTTTTAAGGTTACACGCAATAGAAGTTTTAGAATTAGGGATTTTATTTCTTATTGCTTATCGGCTTCAGCAGAATGGAGATATTAAAGGAAGGGATGGTGATTGATGCCATCAATACAAGTTGTTTTTAGCATTACACAGATGATCTCATCTGAAGTGTATTTTTATTTCTGTCAGGTTTAGTGTTAGTAATTTAGTATTATTGAAGTTAGCTAAAATGTAAGTTTATTTAAGTTAGTTTAGGCTATCCTTTCTGATTTTCGTTTAAGTTTTTCGTTTTAAGTTTTATCTAATATTTTTTTTCTTTTATTTAGCTTTATTAAATATTTAAATTATTTTAATAGTTTTATATAATTAATGACAGCACAAATTCTATTTTATTCTGGTTCTATTATTTTATAATTATTTGGAATGTTTCGGAATTTTACTATAAAATATCTAATATTAATCTTGAGTGTCTGGATCATTTGACACATTGTTTTACTGATCTATTTCTGATAGATTTCTTGGACAGCTGATTCTGTCTCTCACAGCCAATAGTGAGGGAGGGCGGGGAGACTGTGGTGGGTGTGTGTGTGTGTGGTGTGTGTGGGTGGATGTGTGTCTGTCATGTCTGACTCTTGCTAATGAAACATGAAGTCCCTAAATGACTAAGAAGCTTATGCATGATGTGTGTGTAATGTTTGGATGTAAATAAAAGTCTAAATTAAATCTGTTCATCATGTAAAACGATCATATGTCTTCAGAAGACTTGGATTAAAGCACTCAGTTCATATGGATTCACTTTAAGATGCTTTTATGACCTTTTTGGATCTTCTACGTTTTTGTTGCCTGGACTTTCAGTTGAGAGTCAGAAACCCCTCAGGTTTCATTAAAGATATCTTTATTATAACAGTTTTTTATGAACCTTATTAAGTTTATTTTCACACAATATAAATATATATATATATATAAACAAATAAACCTAATTCAAAGGGAAAACAAGATTATTTTCTTATCTACCTCAGTTGCAGATATGTTTTCTTGTTTTAAGCATAAACTCACTTTATTCGAATGCATTATTTAGAAAACAGTACTTAATATCTTAAGTCATTTGGAAAAAAAGAATTGGATTTTTTTTTTTTTTTTTTTTTTTCGCAATGCAGCAAAGCAGGGAATTACTGGTTGTAAAAAAAATATATATATAAACTTTTTAATATTTTTAATGCATATTTAAACTCATTTTTAATATGTTTTTGTTAAATTATCTGCCTTCCTCATAACGTTCTTCTGTGTTTCAAATGAGAAAGACTAGTCTTAATCTGGAAGAAGTCAATCAAATCACTCCTTCATATCTCTTAAGTTCTCTGTTATCTTTCATTCAAGTATCAGTCTTCGCTCAGCTGCTTCTCCGAATCATTTGGTGAGAAATGTTTGAGTATATATTGAGATATATACTCAAATCTGAGCCCAGTTGTTGAGAGTCTTATTTTCAGGAGAAACATCTGAGAAGCAGGAGACTTGCACAAAAATCTCGATTTGCTTTCCATTTCATCGTATTTCTGTTTAGGAGAAACATTTGAGGCATTAATGAGATCTCATTTGTGACTTTCTCTCCTGCGTGAGAACAATCAGAGACAGAATGATGATGGATGAGCTGAACTGATAGAGTGATTTGAATTAAATATCTTCGTTTTGCTACCCATATTTAAAATTGTTAGTTGGACAATTAAGTTGTTTTTTGGGTTCGTCAGGAGCCGGGATTGGTTTCTCTGTGTGTGGCAGGTCTGACAGGCGTTATCCGTCCATCAGTGTCCGAGTCTGGATAAACACTAACCCTACATTTCCCACAATGCCCTTCTGCTGTCATCCGCAGGTTTGATGGTTCATCAGCATTCATTAGGCATAGTTAGGAGTTAGGACGTGATCACAGATGTCTCACAAACATCTCTGGGTCTTTACATGCACATTAATTAGAGGCACTAATGAGATGTAGATGCTTGTTGTCGAGCTGAATGTTAATGTGAAAAGCTCATTGTGCCGTGGAGAGATAGTACAACAATTACAAACATATTCTCTGAAGAATATGTGATACTCTGATCCTGTATGTTTGAGGGCCATTTTCAGTGAAAGTCTAATAAAGAAATTATTTTGTTTTATTTTATAGAAAAATTGTAAAAATAAACATTATCATTAACTGTAAAATTATTTTTATTATTTTATTTATTATAATAATAATAATAATAATAATAATTATTATTATTATTATTATTATTATTATTATTATTATTATTATTATTATAAATAAATAAAATAATATGTACCATTATACTGCAAAAAATGAGTATATAATGATAATTTTATTTTACAACCACATTTTTTATTACAGTACAATTGTAAAAGAAAATGATTATTATTTAATAAAATATTTAAAAAATGCTATTTGAATACTATTGTTCTGTAAAAATCGAGCATTTAATAATTTGATTTTACAGTGCAGTTGTAAAATAAAATAATTATTATTTAAAACTGTAAAATAAAATTGTTGTTATTATCATTATTAAATAAAATATTAAAAATATAATATTACTATTTTAATACTATGGTTCTGTAAAAATTTAGTATTTAATATTTTTGTTTTTATTTTACAGTTCAATATTATTTTTTAGTATATTTTTAGTATTTTATTTTTTTTTTTTTATTTTACAGTTCAATTGTAATTAAAAAGTTATGGTGATGTTTTTAATAAAATTTTAAAAATATTTATATTGTATTTTTTAAAACTTTTTTTTAAAAAGTTTTTTAAAAAATTATAATTTTTTTTTCTTTGGGATTGTTTTTTTTAATATTGTATTTTATTTTAACAAATTAAAAAATATTATTAAATTTTTTTTTACAGTCTTGTTTTCAAATACCCTTTTTATTTCATTTTAGTAATAAAAAAAAAAATAAATCTTGAAATAATTAAAAATTTGATTTAAATCAAATATGATTTTTTTTTGGCCAACTTTTACTCGTCTTAAAACTTTTCTACTGGACTAAAAAATAGTATAGTGAAAATGACTTAAACAGCACAAAATGTTTTACAGTAAACAGTTGAAGGTTGTAAATGGAGCTCTGGAAACAGCTAGTAGGAGTCAGAACTGAACTAAAGCTCTGTAGGGGACGGGGCCCATGTTTGAAGCATTTTTTCACATAATACCCCCTGGGAAAACCGCTTAAATCTGTTTTAAACTCTAATCGCACAATCAATACACCAAAAAACGGCTCACAACACACACTCCAGTGTGTAACCACACGAACAAAAATCTCCAGTGGGGTTTTAAAAAAATAGTCTTTATTTTTTGGGCCGCAAAACTGTCTTTATGGTTAAAAAGATTTGCTTTGCAGAGAAAATGTAAACCTTTGCAGTAAAAAAACGGATTTTTAATAGTTTCAGTTTTGTCTTTCAGTAAAAATGTGGGAAACTTTAAATAGTCTTTGCAGAAAAAGTGTTTTAAACAGTTAATCTTTTTCCGCCGCTTTTTGAAAAAAAAAATTTCCAGCCACCATCGCGTTTTTTTATGATTTTCACTACAATTTGATGGCATATTTTATAGGTAAAATTTTCTGTATGATATTTGAATATTTTATCAAAGCCCAAAACTTTAAAAAAAAAAAAAAAAAAAAAAAATTTTATATATATATATAAATATATATATTATATATATTATTTTTCTAGCTTTAAACGTTTTTTTTTTGAACCTTGTAAGTAGGGTTTTTACAAAAAGTATAATTCTGAGCAAAAAAATGAGAAAATACATTTTATAAAAAAAACATTTTTGGGTATTTTGTATGATTTTCAAAACATAAAACCAGTAAACCTTCCTAGCACCACCAAAGCTTTTAAAAGCAATCCCTTTGGAACAACATTTACTCATAATCATGAGTTTTTTTAAAGCTGTCTTTGCGATGATGAATTATTTAATATGCACTGTTTAATAAAGTCGCTATTCTCTGTGGGTTTTTTTTCGGGAGGTTTTGTATCATTAAAGATGTGTAAAAGCGCCCCCCCGTGTAAACAGTGAAAAAACCCAAAAGCTGTAAAAATTGCAATGGCGGGGGAAAATTTTTTTGCGTGAAACTGAAAACTCCCATGCAGCAAAAAATGTGCCTGTAAATGGGTTTTTTTAAAAGATTTGTAAAACAGTTCCTTTTAAAACCCTTTTTTTAAAAAACGTTTTAAAAAGGTTTTAAAATTTTTTTTGTATTTTAATTTTTTAATTTTAAATTTTTTTTAAAGCACAAATTTAAAAATTTTGTTTCTGTAGGAAGATATCCCCAAATCTCTGGCACCCGGCGATTTCTCGATCACCCCTAAAACCTAGTCTGGGTTTTAGGAAAACCCCTAAGAGCCTTAAGTTTTCAGACCTGAGAGCTCTTTGGGGGTTGGTTTAACTATCAAAAAAGGGCCGAGATGAAAAAAGGGGTTCTAAAACCCCTTTAAAAACCTTTAAAAAAAAATAAGGCCCCTTTAAAATTAATCCTGTTGCGCACCCGGTACCCAATGTAACAATGCAAGGGCAGGGGGAAATGCTCCCGCTTTCCCCCCCTCCCGGGCAGGGGCTCATTTTGAACCCGGGGGGAAATTTTCGTGAAAATGTGGTTGAAATGGTTTAAAAGTTTTTTGTTTCGTGAAAAAGTGTTTGAAAACAGTTTTTTAAAAAGTTTTGTCTATGAAAAGAAAAAGGTTTAAAAGTTTTGCAGTAAAAATCAGTTGGGAAAACCATTAAATATATTTGTCTTTTTCAGTTAAAAATTTTGGGTTTTAAAGGTTAATTGTTTTTTTTCTTTTTAGTAAAAAATTTTGGCTTGTAAAAATTTTAAAAAATCTTTTCCCGGGAAAAAAAGGTTTTTAAAAGGTTAAAAAGATTGGTTTTTTGCAGTAAAAAAGGGGGTTGTAAATGGTTTTTTAGATTTTTCTTTGCAAATAAAAATTTTGGATGTTAATGGTTAAATTTATTTTTCTTTGCAAATAAAAAAGTGATTTTAAATTTTAAAAGATTTGTCCCTTTTCAGAAAAAGGGGGTGTAAATGGTTAAATTTATTTTTTCTTGCCGTAAAAAAGTGGTTTTTAAAAAGGTTAAATGATTTTGTCTTTTCAGTAAAAAAAGGATTGTAAAAAAGTTAAAAAGATTTATCTTGCGTAAAAATTTGGTTTTTAAATGGTTCGATTGTTTTTTTTTCCTTTTCCCGTAAAAATTGGAGGTAAAAAAGTTAAAAGATTTTTCCTTGGGAGGGAAAAGTGGTTGGGAAATTTAAATAGATTTGTCATTTCAGTGAAAAAGAAAAATGCCTATGCAAATGAAAATTCAGTTGTAAAAAGGGTTTAAATTTTTTTTCTTTTCAGTTAAAAGGGTTATAAAAAAGGTTAAAAAGATTTGGGCTTTTTAGTTTTTAAAAAGAAATTGTGAGGTTAAATTGATTTGTCGTTTTTTGGAGACTAAAAAACAGTTTTTGCTCTTTTAGGTAATGTACAGTAAAAATAGGCCCGTAAAAAAAAAAGGGGATTTGAATATTTGTCGAAATTTTTGCATAAAAAACCACATTCGAAATTTTAAAAAAAAATTTCAATTCAAATTTTAGGTGTGGGGTTAAGGAGGGAGCTTTATCAGTGGCACAAAAAAAATGCGATGACGTGTAGGGGTTTGTTGCGTTTTAATGTTTTTCGTCCCAAAAAACCCCCAAAAAAACCATTCACAAAAAACCCAACGCATATTTTTACCAAATTTTTTTAGAAACTTATCCCCGTGCACTCCCCGGGTTTCCCCAAAAAGAGCCACCTGTTTAGAAAAAACCCCTGTAAAACTAATCTTGAGGGGTTTTTGGGGGGGTTTTTTCCCCTCCCCCCCTGCAACTAGTTTTTAAAAGAAAAAAAAGTTCCTGTTGGATTTTGGGTTTCCCCCCTTTGGGAATTTTAAAATATTTAATACATAAATGTGCGTTTTTTATATTTTTTTAAACAACTTAAATTTAAATTTTAATTGGTTTATAAAAAATTTATTAAAAATTATCACTTTTTTCCACGATAGTTTTCCGGGTTTTAAGGGGGTTTGAATAAAAGTGATTAGTTATAGTTTCCCGTGCGCCTTAGGAGGAAAAACCAAAAAAAAATTTTTTAACTAAATGAAAAATTTTGCATTTTTTTTAAATTTGAAAACAATTCGGTAACCCTAAAAAATTTTTAATTTGGAAGTACAAAATTTTAAATTTTGTTTTTCAGCCATTTTTCAGCCCTAGTTAAAAACCGGGTAAGTTCTGTGGTTTTTTTAAATTTTAATGTGAGAATTGGGATAAAAAAAAAGCTCTGGTTGATTTTATGGGATCTCCCTTTTTGAATACGAATCAAATCCATGAAAAAGCAAATTGGGGGAAACGGCTTCGGTTTTAAAGGGGAGAGACTTTTTTTGGTTTCCCGGGCCCCTTTCAGAGGGCCCTGATCAAATTTCACTTTTTTCACCCTTTTTGGCGGGGGGGGCTTCTGCCCCGATTCCCTTCGGTTTATCAGTTTATTTATTTGGGGTTATGGGTGCAGAGACAAAGTCCAGGGGGGGGGAAATTTTGGGCTGAATAGGGGCCCGGGGTTGTTGGGGTTCAGGGGGGGGAAAAAAGGGTTTTTAGCTTTAGGGAGGGGAAAAACCACAGGGTTCTTTTGTATTTTTTTCCTTTAAACAGCAGAATGGTTCCCCCGCCCGGGAAAACCCCCAGTAAAATACACCGGGAGCAGAAACCCCCGAGCGGGGGGAAAATCATGCAAAAAGGCCTGGTTTTAAAACTCTGGGGCCAAACTGAGTTTTTCCTTTTCCAGCTGGGGGTTTCCCCTTTTCCCTTTTTAAAATAATTTGGTGGTTTGTGTGTTTTCCCCAAAATATAAAATAAAAGAAAATGGGGCGCCCCCTCATTTTGGGTTTATCTTCACCCCACCTTTTATTTTTTTTTTTCCTTGTCTGCTTTCTTTTCCCCGCGGGTCCCTTTACTGGGTTCTGGTGTCGTATGGGAAAGGCCCAAAAAAAAAATGGAGACCCAGGGGCCTTTTTCAGGGACCCAAGGGGATGACCCTTTTGGTTTGGCTCTTTCCTTTTTGTCTACCAGGGGTTTTTAATCTTTAAAGGAAAAAACCCCCAAAATTTAAACGTTTCAAAGCGGGGCCCCTATCAGCCAAAAATTTAAAAGGGATCTAGGTTTTTGCTTAAAGACCAAAAATTTTTATGCCAAAAACGTAATATTATAAAACAGGGCCCCATTTATTTGGAAAAAATGTATTTTTTTCTGTTAAGTTCCAAATTTTTGGTTTTTTTTTATCATTAAGGGACATTTAGGGAATTTTTTTTTTTTTTTTAAAAATTGGAATTTTTCATTATTATTTATTATTTAATTTTTGAATTGTTTTTTTATTCATTTTTTACTGATTTATTTTAAATTTAAATAATTTTTTGTAAAAAATTTTTTATTTTTATTATTGAAAAGAATAAATTTTTGGTTGTTAATTTTTTTTATCTTTTTTAAAAAAATTATTTTTTTTCTATTTTTTTAAACTGTTTTTTTAATCTATTTTTTTAGTTTTTTTTTTTTTATTTTTTTTTTTCTTATTTATCATTTTTTGGGTTGTTTTTTAAATTTATTGATTTTTTGTTTTTTTAATAAAATTTTTCTGGGACTTTATTAATTTTCTTTTTTTAATCTTTTTAATGTTTTACCCCATTTTTTAATTTATTTTTTTTAAATTTTTTTACTGACCTTTTTTTTTAATTTTTTTATTTTTTTTTTTTAATCTGAAAATACATTTTTTTGGAAACTTTTTCCCCGACCCCCACCCCTTCGGCCCCCTTGGGGTCCTGGGCCCCCGGGTTTTAAAGCCTACCTTTTTTCCAGATTTATGACTCCAAACCCCCGGGCCTTTACATCACTGGGTTTGCCCTTTTTAAAACCCAAAAAACCTTCAGGGAAGAACGAAGCAAAGAAACGTTTTTTCTCACATCGGCCCTGAACAGATCAGGTTTCTCCAAAACAGCGGTTGCCCTAAACAATTTATTTCGGGTTTTGCTGGGGGTTCCAGGGGGCCCAAAATTAGTGAGGGTTTCCCCTTTAACTGTCAGGCGTTTCCCCCACGGGGGAGGGTTTTTGGTGGGACTTTCTTAAAATGTGGAATTTTGGGGAAGGACCTCGCTGGAGTTTTGTTGGCCGGGGCCGGCCCTGTTTGCTTTTTTTGACTTTTCTTATTTCCCCCCGGGCCCCCCTCTCTTCGGGTTGGACGCATAGTTTTCTTTTGGGCCCAAGCCCATTAACCCGGCGGGGTTATTTATTATTGGGGGCATTTGGGTCCACGGGGGGACGTCACGGTTCTGTTTTCACGACTCTGTGATGACCTCTGGGCCCAATGTAGGTTTTTTTTTTTAACCAAGACCCTCAGATTCCCATAATAAAAAATTTAAAATTTTAGGGTTTTTTGTATAAAAAACCCAAATTTTTACTTTTTTTTTTTAAAATTTTATTTAGTTACATTATGGGTTTTTTTTACTATTACAGTAGAGTTTATTAAAATTTTTTTTTTGTTCATTTTAACATTACATTTTTTTTTTAATGTAAATTTTTATTATTATTTTTCTTAAATTTTCTTACAAATTTTTTTTATTATTGGGTTTTCTTTAAAATTTTTTATTTTTTTTATTTTAGTAATAATTTTAATTTTATAAAGTTTATTCTAAACAAATTTTTTATTTTTTTTTTTTTTATTTCTTTGCTTTTTTAGTAAAATTTTTTATATTTTTTTTTTTTACTTTTTATTTTTTTGTATTTTTATTTAATATTTAAAAAAATTTGAAATTTTTTTTTTTAAAACAAAATTTTTAATTTTGTATTTTTATTTGCTGTTTTACTCATTTATTTTTGTCTGGGTTTTTTTTTATTTTTTTTATTATTTTTTATTTTTTACCCCTTATTTTCTCATTTTTAACTTTTTTAATCTAATTATTTGTTTTTTTTTAAAAAAAATTTTCAATTTTTTTAAATTTTAATCTTTTTTTCATTTTAATTTTTTTAAATTTTTTATTTTATTTTTTTTTTTTTATTTATTTTTTTATACATGTTTTCTGTAAAAATTTTTACCCCCCCTCTTAATCTGATTTGGGGGTTTAAAAGCGGGGGTTGCGGTTTACGCAGGCTGCCTTCTTATTTTTAAAAGGTGATGTGCTCCGTTGGGGGTTTATCCCCTCCGCATTCAGCCCCGTGGGTTTTTAATTTTTTAAAGGGTTTTAAAAAACAGTTAATTGCTTAAGGGGTCACAGTCGAAGGTTAATGCCGGGGCAGAATCACGTCCCAAAATATTTACAATCTTTTGTGTGTGAAGAGAGATTTCCCTTTCCCCGTGAATTTTGATAAAATTTTCATATTCTTGATGGTCCTTGTCAGGCCGGAAAAATGGGATGTTTTTTTGGTTTTCTGGAAAAGGCCGGTCACAGTGTCAATCCCCGATAAGAGCCTTATCTTCACGCCCTAAAACATTATCACACGTTCCGCCCAAAACCCTTTTTTGCTGCCGCTGTAAAAAGCGGGAAAATTACCATTTCCCCCAAAGGGGCAGCAACTAAAAACAGCCAAATGCAAATCACATGACTGATGTTCCCTTTTTAGCTCGCGTCCCTTTTACTCGCGTGCGAACATTAAACTCGCGGGTCTCTCTCTGCGCTCGGGGAGACAGAGACGCCTGCTTTATGAGACGTAATTCCAAGCGCTATCCTCCAGGGAAAAGAAATAAAAATAAATGAGGTTCTCTTTTTTTACTCACTCAGGGAAAATGAGCTATAAAAAGTATTTGTGCGTCCTCTGCCTTTGATCTTTTTAAGGTACACAAATATAAGTTTTTCCGAATTATGATTTTATTTTCTTTATTGCTTTAGTCTTCAGCAGAATGGAGATTAAAGGAAGGGGATGGTGATTGATGCCATCAAAAAAGTTGTTTTTAGCATTTACACAGATGATCTCTCATCTGAATTTCTGTTTATTTTATTTCTGTCAGGTTTAGTGTTAGTAAATTTTTAGTATTATTGAAGTTAGCTAAAATGTAAGTTTATTTCTGCTAGTTTAGGCTATCCTTCTTGGATTTTCTTTCGTTTTAAGTTTTTCTGTTTTAAGTTTTATCTAATATTTTTTTTTCTTTTATTTAGCTTTATTTAAATTATTTAAATTATTTTAATAGTTTTATATTAATAATGACAGCACAAATTCTATTTTATTCTTGTTTTATTTATTTTTTATAATTATTTGGAATGTTTCGGAATTTTACTATAAAATATCTAATATTAATCTTGAGTGTCTGGATCATTTGACACATTGTTTTACTGATCTATTTCTGATAGATTTCTTGGACAGCTGATTCTGTCTCTCACAGCCAATAGTGAGTGCGACGGGCGGGGAGACTGTGGTGGGTGTGTGTGTGTGTGGTGTGTGTGGGTGGATGTGTGTCGGTCATGTCTGACTCTTGCTCATGAAACATGACGTCCCTAAATGACCCTAACAACTCCCAGAATGCACTGCATGGTGGTTAAAAGCGACTGCTGATCGGTTTGTGGTGCAAACACACTCACCAACCGCTCAGTTGCACATCTATTATACACAAATTCACCCAATTATGAATGGACACCACACACACTGGAGGCTGAAAATACAGCTGTGGTTGAAGGATATGAATCGTTTGTCCTGTTGCTTTGGGAGGCAGATCGTTACTCTGAATCTTAAGCGAGGACCATAAAACTTCTGAAAACAATAACCACACACCCCACACACACACACACACCAACCACACCACACACACACACACAACACACAGAATGACTTATAATGAGCTGATGGCTAAGGTGAATCAGCTAGATTAACATCACACTGCCAACACCAGCAGCTCGCTACACACCCACACCCCACCCACACCCACCACACACTCACAACAAACACTCACACAACTATTCACTCCCCCACACTCCGCACTCTCACCAAAACACACCCCCTCCCCACACTCAAACACTCACGTCCCCCACACACACACACCACACTACACACACACTCACACAAACACACACACCTACACACACACACACACACACACACACACTCATCTCACACAAGCACACAACACACAACCCACAACACTCAACTCATCACAAAACACACACACACACACTGCACCCACACAGGTTTTCCCACACCACACACACACCTCACTACACACAACACACACACCACCTCACACACACACACTCACTCACACAAACACACACAAACACACACACACATACACAGGTCTAATGCTCAGTTGTTGTTTTTTCAGAGCTAATAATAATAATAAAAAAGTTAATAAAAGTTAATAACTTTTTTTTTTTTTTTTTTTATCTGGGTCATTCAGAAGTAACAAGTTTAACTTTGGCCTATCTGGGTCATTCAGAAGTCTAGAAAAAAAAACATCTGTCAATTCTATCTCAAATGCTTGGTCTAGAGATATTATTTAACTGAGATCTCATTTGTGATGTCTGCTTCCCTATGTGGTTGGTGTGTGTTGTGCGTGTGTGTGTGTGTGTGTATTTCGTGTGTGTGTTGTGGTGTGTGTCGTGGTTCCTGCAAGGTATTGATCAGATAGAGTCTTGAGTTCACTCTCAGTGTGTGTGTGTGTGTGTGTGTGTCCTGCTCTCTAATGGGTCTCAGCTATTAGGTCAGTAGCGTTGAACCCATCAGAGACACAGTTAGCCACCGACACGAGAGGAATCTCAGGAGTCTGAATCTGACCTTCACAGAGGACAAACACAGAGAGCAGAATAAGAATTAAGGCATCCAGGTAGTGGCTCGTTGATGATGCCTGGGAAAAGACATGAGAGAATTGAGAGATAATGGAATAAAGGGATGGAGTTGGGAATTAGTGAATTAATTCTGGAGCTAGATCTAGATCTTGATATTGTGCAGACTGAGCTAGGCTTTATGAAGGCTTTATCACGGGCTGAAAACCATTTGGGGGGGAAACAAGAGTAATAATTTTAATTTTAAAACAAATTACCGAATAATGTTAAATTAAAAAGAACCAGAAAAGGGATTTCGTTTACTTTATGTGCGAAAGTAACTACAACCTTTAGAAAAACTTGATGTTCAAGAAATAACTACAATTGAAAAAAGAAGATCTAAAAAATAGCATCTAGAACCACATACAAAATTACTAAAACTTTAACTCAAATTGGAAATGAAAGTCAAAAAAATATAAAACTAAAAAAATATTCAAAATATTAATTGAAAACCTTATAATAGTTATCTTAGTTATTACTTAAAATAAAAACAAAACTATAATAGTATCTTATTTATACTAAAATAGTTTGTAGAAAGAAAGACTTTTATTTTATTATATTATATTATATTATATTATATTATATTATATTATATTATATTATATTATATACATGTTATATAAATGTATACTTTTACACTTTTTAAACTTTCTTTATAATTTATGGATTTTTAAGAATTTTTAAATGTTTAATATTTGTATCTTGTTTTTTAAAGTTGAATTTTGAAGATGGCTTTAAGATTATGACAAAAATCAAAACTGTCGATTATTCCCTTTGAAATTGTGATTGTGATTATTAATTATGAGGGGATCGCAATTTACATTGGAATGAGTGTTATACCATTGTTTGAGAGCACTACATGCCCATATTTTTATAAAGAATATAAACAAGCTGAAAATCACTCTCGAAACTGAACAACCTTATTGATCTCGTCCCGAGTGCCTGTAAGCCTCAACATGTCAACTATACATTGGATTGGTTTCTCTTTAAATAATAATAAAATAAAAAAACGAAAAAGAAATGCATGGTATAATAATGTTATACTAAAACTCTAAAAATATTTTAAACGAAGAAAAGCAGGGAAAGAGAAAGAGAAAGAAAAAAATCTCTTAAAGTACTCAGAGATCAAGTTACAGTAAGTGGACTCTTGAACCATTACATAACTGTGGCATTAAATAATTGTAAATCCACAATTAGAAATTTCGATAATTGTGCAGTGCGAGTACCAACATTTTTTTTTTTGTTTTTTTTTTTTTTTTTTTTGTAGTTGCAGAACATTAGTGCAAAAAATATATTTTCTTCCTCAGTATTATTTATTTTTATTTAATTATTTTTTTTGCAGTAGGGAAAAAAGTAAATCAGCTTAATAATAAATCAAACTACAGTTTTTATAATTAAATAAGTTTTAGATAAACAGCTAGATTAAAGGGTCATGGATGGCCCATTTGATATGAGTTGTATGATTCTTTAGGGGTTTAATGAAAAATCTGAAAAGTTTGGTTTATAAAATTCCCAAGGTCCTGTAACCCATTTTTTTACTGTCAACAAACCGTTTACACCTGTTGCAAAAAACCAAGCCATTTTGTAGTATGGTCCTTTAAATGTAATGCGATCTGTGACTCCGCCCCTCTCTTATTATGACGCTCTCTGAGGGAGTTATTTACTGCATTCATAGTGAACTTGTAAATTAGGAACAGTTATAGAAACGACGATTTGCAACGATCATTTAAAAAAACCCTACATATCATATTTGCAGGTGAAGGGATCCGATGATTGCTCAACCCTAGGCGCATTATGCCCCTGTAATCCACTGCCGTCCCTTCAGCGGCGCTAGATGTCGCGTGAGGTAAATTACGACTGGTGTGTTCCATTATTACATCCAAACGCCAGAACACCTCACTCCACTTAGGAGACATTCTTGTCTCATCTGCTCCGGCGGTGATTGAAACAATGGTCGAATGATGACAGTCACTTCACGGGCGGAAGCTAAAGTCAGAGCGCCAGTCCAGTATGGGCTTGCAACGCTTCTAATGTCAATAACAACTACTGGTGGGAGGGGCCTGTGTTTTGTGCGTCACATAGACCGACATCTGAGACTCGGCTCGCTTTGAGGAGAAGGGGTACAAGCTTTGAGCAGATTAAAAACCAAAAAAAAAACACGGGGTGTACTTTGTATAATTATCGGGTGGTTTGCTCGTGCACCACGCTGCCCCAACACACATTTCAGTTCAAAACAGCTCGTCCAAAGGTGTATGTAGCATATGACTGAAACCCTTTTAAATAGACCTATATCAGGGATGCCTTTGAGTCAAAAAAGCTTGCGAAGAAGGCTCATCTCGGGAAGTGTACACTCAAATGACTTGCAATGCAAAAGAAGTAACTGTTATGTTTATGGAGAGGGATACATTCATCTAGAAGTGACATCAAATGAATGCAATGCAAAAGAAGTCTTTTTATGTATGAGATGATAACTGTGCACCACTCCCTGAATTAAACATGAGCTGGTCGTTGATGTAAGCTGTTTACACAGGCTGGGATGTACGCTGGCTGGTTCAGGACTAAACTGGTGGCGTCGTTGGCTCCGATGTCGATATTCCCACAACACGAGCTGCTCGACGCCTGGACACGCGATCCTGCCGGCGAACAGACAGAACAGATGATCGACACTACTGATGGACACTGTCACGAGAACGATATAAAACTCGCTCCCGAGCAGGTCATCTAACACCACTTCTCGCTGTCATTCGAAAAATACCCATAAAAATACTTCTGATTCATTTCACTGTGCCCTTAAGCACCAGTGTTTATTTAGTATTCGCTGATATACTTATTATAGCTTTTTGTTAAGATTGTTATTTGTTAATTATGTGGTGTGAGTATTTATTTAAAGAAAACCATAAATAATCCTGAATCAGTAAGAGGAATTAATCTACAGGAAAAAAAATTTGTTTTGCCTGACGAATTAAGTATTTTAGTTTCTGTCCCCACAGATGGCCTCAATATGTTCGTGTGCTTAATTTAATATGTGGATGCAATTAATTCATTAGTATTTAAAATATTTTTATAATATTTAGTCTTAGTATAATATTATATTTATATGTTATAGTATGTAATATGATATAATATAATAAGTAGTATACCATTTGGAAGTATTTCAAAAGTCTTTAATAATACTAATGTAATAAATATTCAATGTCAGCGTGTTGTTCTGGATTGTGTTAGCATATTTTGACTGGCAACACCAGGACCAGAAAAAAAACCGTGAGGCAAAACTTATTTTTTGTAGTGTGGTTTGGTGGCACGCTCTAGAACCACACGCTGCGTTTTCACTTGTGTTAAAAAACTTGTATGCTGGATAGGTTCTCCACTGAAATTATTTATGTTTATGAGGGTAGAAGGTTGAGAATGTGTTGTGGTGTGTGTGATTTTATGGTTCAGACGTGGCAGTATTTGGTTCTTAGGTATTAACCTCCATTCTGGGGTGGACAAGCCCGAGTCAACCCTATGTGTGATGGGGTGTGGTGTTTGTGTGTGTGGATGGTAACTTTTAGATTAGGAGATTGTAGACAGATCCAATCACAAGCACTGGAGGTGCCCCACACACACACACACACACACACCAACACACAGACACTGATTTCTCCTTTTTGGCTTACCATTGACACTTAATTTCATCATCTGTGTGTGTGTGTTGTAGTTTGAGAAGGAGGTGTCGTGAAGTGTTGGCACACGTCAGGCTTTCCTGGGTTAAATCATGTCGGCCGATCTCATCATTACAGGTACACACAGGTATAATGTGTGGGGCGATGGAGTGGGGCTGTCGTGTTTCTCTGCGCAGCTGGTCGCAAGTCACAGACACTGCAGCCACGTGTCGCGACCATCAACTGCGCAGAGAGAACATCAGCTTCATTAGGACGTCTCTGCCATCAGCCAGTCAGGGGCACCAGCGCCCAGGGGCCCCACGCAGCCAGATCTTAATCCTAAAAAAACCCATAACACAACACGTCACACACAGCCTGCGTCTTTGGGAGTGATCCTGTGTTTGAGGATGGAACGCAAGCACAGACAGATGAACTACAGGAAACAACACTCTACCAAACTGGGCACTGGCAAGAGTAAGAGCTGATATATACTGCATATACAGTCGTGTGTGACATAATATATATATATATATATATATAGCAATATATATATATTATATATATGTATATATAAGAGCTCAAATGAGATCCATGTAGTACAAGATCTCTCGAGATCGATGTGTCCCCGCGAGATCTGTACCGGTCGCGTGGAGAACGTGGACGATATCCTCATAAAACAATTTGCAGTTTACATTAGGCTGAGCACAATTAATCTCGTTTAAAGATCGCGATCTCAATTCAAACGCACACACAATCTTATTCCTGAAAGACAATGATTCAGCTATGTTTTACATCGCGAGTGTCAGTGGAGCGTGAGCATGTTTTGTCGCTGCCCATGTTAATAAATCATTCATGCTGCTGCTGATCCAGAAAGAACAAGACAAAACGTCTTTTCAACCACACATTATTTCTGTGTTACAGACATTTAATAAACATAACTACTGGGATAAAAGTTTGTAGTTTGGGTATAAACACTTATTCTCTTTCAAAACGAAAGTATCTAAACACGTGTATGTATTGTAACGCACCTGTGTCCTCTTCCTCCAGCAGGTGGCGACATCTGCCTGTATAAAAAAAAAGTATTTGTCATTGAATCATTCATTCAGGAGATTCCAATAGTGAAACAAAATTTTATGAATTGAGACACACTGACTGGTATATCCTCTATATATAATACTATATATTACTCTATCTATATATTCAATCTAGATATCTCGCTATATCTCCTTTTGTTTGTTCAAAGCTATATGTTTAAAGCCTTACGCAAATACCAATTGGGTCCAAACCCACTAGTAAATTATTATATTTGTTTCGTTTTCTAATAGTTTTTTCTCTTTGACTTGTGGTCTAAAAGTGAATCTGAGTAACTTCTATATAACTTTAAAACCATGATTCTCCATTTATTCATACTCCGTTGCACGCTCTCGATTCCATTTTGTTTTATTGCTGCCATAACCGCGATATATTAATTTATGTTATATAGATAATTTGCATTGTATCAATTGCAGAAGTTCGAATGGCAGAAAGCACACAAGTTGATTTCAAGAATTCCCTTCTCACCATTTTTGTCATTGTGTTTGTCATTTGACCTCACAAGATCTATTCTCCCCGGTAGATTTGCGTCATTGCGGCTTTCTTTTTTAACAGGCAAAACAATCTTGTCTCGTCTCGTTCTTCGCGTGACTCCCGTCTAGTGTCTCATCTCGTCTGCGGTAGGATAAGTGTCTTGGTCAACCCTACTATATATACGCATAAATCTCTATAGCTATACTAGTATATCATTATATCTAAATATCGTATCCATCTGACATCTATCGGACTACACAGGACACCCCCCCCCCACTCTATTTTTTTCTCTATAGAACGGGAACTTCAACCACACTCAAGTTCGTGGCTCCTAAGTTTCCCCTTACCACAACGTCAAAGTTCTGCCAAATGTGATGCAATATTCCCCTTTCAGGTCCATGCCATTTCATATATGAGATTATATTATATTATATTCTCTTATATTATATTATCTTATAGGAGTTAATTATATTATATTATATTATCTCTAAAAAACACCCTCTAAACACCCTCGTTAATCCTTTACCATACAATCCACGTGGATTTACCCACATAACTCGTATAACTTGCGTATCACAAGATGGATGCCTGGTTCCACAATTCCAACAGATTTTTTGCATTTCATGAAAATTTAATTTCCCAGATTTTAATGTATGTTTATAATATATATTATTATTGATCTATCTATGAAAATATAATATATTATTATTTATCTATATTGAAAACGAAGCTGTTCACACATATTAAAAGCTTAAATAGTAACGGAAGCCATTTCATTGCATCAGGTGCGTTCGGGACCACTCACAACACTATAAATGTAGACAAATTAAAAATACTGTTCTATTATTATGTTGTGTGTGTGTACCTCTTAATATTTACAAACATGCCTCCCTATGCAACATAAACACCCAAACAGTGAATTTTACACATCACCGCAAACATGTTGTGGCATAGAACCGATGTAATCCATTGCAATATTCATTGCAGCAGATATATCTCTTATTATTTGCCCAGGACTCTTATGACAATTGGTTTGTGATGTTCCTCAGATTGTTAGGTGCTTCGGCTCCGGGCCATCTGTCTAAATGAGGAAAATTGCAAAAAAATTATAAATGACACTATATTGTGTGTCCGCGTGGTTGCCTGTCATCTACCGCAGCGGCAGGTGCATGTTTGATTTCTAATCCCACGGTCAATCCTCCTGGATTTGTATAGCGCTTTATACAATACTTGGTTCTGTCCAAATCCGCTGTCAACAGAGGTCTAAAAACAGGAAACATAGTTTGTCAATGATGCAAGAAGACAACTACCAGGGATCCAATTTTCCGCTAAAGTCAGTTCATTGTTGATTCAGTGATTTCATCATCCAGTCACAGCCTCCTCTCCAATAGTGTCGTGTGCAATCCAAGTCAAAGCGGCTCCCAACTAAGCAAGCCAAAGGCAACCGCAACAAGGAACCAAAAATACAGCATGACAGCACTGGAGGGAAAAAAAATTGGGAGAAGGAAACCATGGCGCAGTTCAGGACCAGTTCTCCTGCGGCCAGACGGAAACCAGCGATGGTTGCGGGGTTCTAATTCCAGCCTGCACACAACAGGTTCCCAGAAGGACTCCATCTGGTTCTCGTGGTCTTGTGCCGATTGGGCATCGAAGTAGTCGCAAGGGCGACATCTCTGGGGTGCATCTAGTTTGCACGTGTATCCGCGATGACGTCCGGGTTATAGATAGTCATCTCTTGGTGCTGATTCACCATCTGATCTAGATATAGACTGGATCTGGTATGCTATGGTGCAGCTTACCTCGAAATAAGCGAGCAAACCAGACTAATAATTAGCGTATATGCCAATAGTCTTCTATCTTCCTTACGATGTAGTGCGCACATGCGAGTGTTATTGGATAGGTGTTTCATGGTTTCCGGTTGACCTAACTTAATGCATCCGGATCAATCTTTTTAATGGAGTTTGACTATACGAAAGTGCCGATTAGTATAGTATGTGTATGCTCAAGTTACAGAGATGGATCTTAGTCGAGATTTAAACTGATAGAGTGTGTTCTCCTCGCCGCAACAATGTAGGTAGAATGTTTCCCATGAGCTTTGTGTGCTAAATCTATGAAAAAGAGTTGATATTCGAGTCAGGTAATTTTCTAGACGCAAAAACAGTCTGACCTTTTAAAACTTCTTTCTCGAAAAAAAGAACAAAATTCAAATCGTTTCTAGACCATAACTATTTAAATTAACTTGTTATAACACAAACCAAAGTGACAAACTAAATTCCTTTTCTATGTACAAAATAAACAGACCAGATTTAAAACCGGCAACCACTATTTGATTGTGAATTGAATTGCATTTGATTTCTAAGACAAAATCAACAACTCTCACTAGACCGAATCCGAACAATAGTTAAATCTCGTCATCAAACAAAACCAAATTTAAATCTCTTCTAGAACAAAAAAAAAACAACACAAACAAGAATTTTAAATATCGTTTCGCAGAACAAACCACCAAAGTCATTCAATTCTCATACCTCAAAACACAAACCTAATAATTTTTTTCTTGGAACCAAAATTGACCTAACTACATTTACATCTCTTTCTAGAACAAAATCGACAAACTATTTAACCATCTCACTTTTAGAACCAAAAACCAAAAAACATTATCACACATATTGTTGTTAGAAAATAAAAACCATAATTAAATTAAATATATTTCTAGAACAAACCGGACTTATATTTAGTACTCTCTTCTAGCACAACAGATCAATCTCTTCTAGAACAAAGGTTGTGTTTTGACATGAGCATTTGTAAATCTTCAGTAATTGAAAAAAAAACAACAAAATTTTAATCTTTTTGCTCGAACAAAAATGAAAGTCATTTACATCTCCAACATCGAACCAAATCAACCCAGTTAAATCTCTCAAGGCGGGATCCAAAACCAAACAACATTTAAATATCATTTTCAACGAAAACTGAATGGCGATGTGAAAACTCGTTCTAGAATAACAATTGACCAACCTCTAAAAGCTCTTACTATAACAAAATTTAGGAAAAAAAACGTTCTATGAATGATGTATACATAATGGTTTGGTGCTAATTTATTGAGACCATAGAACTTTGGAACAATATACACTAGAAACTTTCAATGGAAGAACGGTTGGTCATAACTATTCCGAGACACCTTGCCAGACACGTTAGCCAGAGTTGTGAAAACGTTTCACTGTTAGCTGGGGTTTTACATTACCTTGCAGCCTAAGAAAAACTTTGGTGTTAATACTGAACTGTGTTACTTGCGGAAATGAATTATTAAAACTAAGTAAATAAAATATTGTGGTTTACTCAGTTTTGTGTATCATGCCTGCCTTAACCCCTGGTGTATCAGCCCTTCTTATGGCTTTTCTGTAACACCACTGATCTCTACTTGTTCAAACTAATGTGGCTTGTGTAAGATCAAGTAAACTAGAGCTGATCCAGTGCTATTGAAAGTGCCTCCCTGTATTGGACGTTCATAATTCCGGTGATTATTTGTTTCAGATTGATCTAATGTTCATGTGTGTGGGTGTGTGTGTGGTGTGTGAGATCCGTCATCAATGGCTATTGAGCGTGAAGAGGCTCCGGTCCGTCCCTCCCTGCAGATTTCGCCATTACCGTACACTAATTAATGGCCTGCGTGAAGTGATTGTAGTCCGTCAGTGAACAGACAGTCCATGGTTCTACTGCAGTGTGTGTGCGCGCTCGGTTTGCTTGACGTGTGTGGTGTGTGTGTGTGTGTGTTTGTGTGTAGTTTTCTCAGGTGGGGCGGTGCTGGTTACTCCACCTGTGTTTTTTTTTTTTCTGTTCACAGCCAGAGGAGAACTAGGATGTGCTGAAGACAGTGCTCTTCACAAACACATGAGATCACTCCACAGCGCCTTCCTACAGGGGTGTGTGTGGACTTACATGTCAAAGTTTATTTCTCATGATCACCAACTCTTGTTTTTCCCCTGTGTACCTGAATCCATGAAAAAGGAATCAATTAATAATGCGGAAAAACAATATGTCCTTTCAGTTTTGGTCTCATCTTACAAACAACTGTATTTTTTTTGTTCAAGTTTGTTAAAGGGTGGGCGAAGTCCTCCTTTCGGAAAGTTGACTATTAGAATGAAGTTGTTTTATTATAATCGTGCATTTTGCTAATAAACTATAATAACTAACATCAAATAAATCACTGTTGATTATTTTAAAAACAATTATTTTACATACAGAATTTTGTAAGCGTTAATTGTATATGTTATATATTAGTGATATAATTCATTTATGAATAGATTTTTATTCATTATACAAATCATTAAAAGGGTATTTATATTGGTATATATATATATCTATTTATACTATATATATTATAGTTATATATATATACCACTCTAATAGTTTCTATGTGTAGGCAATTGTATTAATGTCTTTATTATATTGTGACTATTTTATACATAAAGATATTTTAAATAAATTTTCTATAAACGAATTTTATTAATAGTTTATCTATAAGTGGTCCATGATTGTATTTGTCATGTTGGATAGCTTCTGCACTGAAAACAGACTTATGATTTGATGGATCAATACTGCTTTATATTGTTCAGAAACAGCATCATTCTGATTCTGATCTGATTGAATAGAATAAACGAAAAGCTGGTAAACAGAATGAAGTGGATTTGTAAGGGAACAACACGTTTTTTTAGGCATTTGACAAATTATTTAATTTTTTTTTTTCTCCTTCAAAAACAATATAGCATCAAAACATATTATTAAGTTAAAAACACTGATTGCCTTAATATGGTGTCTTCTTGAAGCGTCGGTGAAGGTCAATAGACATGTTTCAACCACATTTTCGAAAATGTGCCCAAATGGTTGTGTATTGTGTGTGTTATGTGGTGTGGTGTGTGTATGTGTGTATGTGTGTTGTGGGCTCATGTGTGGGTGTGGGTGGCTGAGAGATTGCAGCTGTGTACATGATTACCAAGTCTAGCTGTGTGTAGTAAATTACCCCGCCCCTCTCTCACAGTTCTCCAATCAGCTGATGGTGAGGCCAGGCATGTGGTTGGGATATAGCATGCGCAGAGTGTTTTGATTGACTTAGCTGCCTCATATACGATTTCTTCTCTCTGTGCTCGTTGGCATTATGAATGGCGTTTTTCACACCTTGTTTTTTTGGTCCGTCTGTTTTGTGTGAGTGTAGTAAGTGGCTACTCATATAATAATACCCATTCTAGAGTCTATCCTAGTGGGTTGTGTGTTATACAATTAACATTGAGAATGTTGATTTTGGAGCAAATTGTCACCGTTAGCTGATTGTTGCTTTTGGAGATAAGAACCAAGCAAACTGAAACGAGATGCTGGGGAAATGTGAACCGCATTTCATGCTCCACAAGATAATACAAAGCCAGCAGTGGTGATCTGTTTTCGTCCACATGGTGCAAGATGCAAGTCACCTCTTGCAGGGTTTCTCACCCGTTGGTTGGATTCAGTTAATGGAATCAATTTCTTCACTTTCACATTTCTTACATACTCTTGTAGTTTCACTTAAATCTTCAAGCCTTTATCTGCTGGGCAAAATAATTGAGGAGGCCCTTCACGTTATCTTATAGTACTGTAGGTGTTGGCAACAGTTTTAGTCACTTTCTCATTAGAAACGGTTACTCAAAAGGATGTACATTTTTAATTTTAGAAGATAATTTTATTCAAAGCAGCTTATAAAGCGAATAAACTCTGTCCAACAAAGTATTTGAATGATGGTGCAAATATCGATGAGCGCTGACACAGGTGCTTTCATGTTTTCCAACGCTTCACAAACACAGCACATGACCCTGCATTTAAAGATAGCCCAACTCACGTTTGTTGTGCAAGCATGAACTATTACACTGTCATGAGCTGCTTGTTTTGAGTGGGGTATGTGATGCACCTTCACTTTGCATTTTACAATTCATTTGCTTGTAATGTCACTTAGATGCTGTTTTGAAGATTGATTTTAATTTGTAGAATACATTGGGGTGCGTCAAGATCTGCACTTATTTTTTTTCGCCGCCCTCGAGTTTTTAGCATCAGATTAGAGCGATTGATTGTGAGCGAGGGTGACCTGTCTCTCGGGTCTACATTAGTCTCCAGTGCTGGCATTTGATTTATCCGATGGAAACCGCAGCGCACAAACCGATTCTGGGTGTCACTATTGAGAGAAAGATTGGCCATTTTTTACAATTAACAATTACACTAAAGCGTTGAAAGAAATTACTTGTTCCATTTTTCAGTGCAATATTTCCCCCTTAATAATTTCCAGGACATTTGCCTTTTAACAAGAAACCCTTTTTAAATGTGTGCTCCCCTTTCATGTAAACTTTTTCTATCAATGTAATTAGAACGCATAAACTGCATGGGGGCGAAATCCATATCATCAAAATCCAGTTTTTCCCCTGCAAAAGAGTACACGAATACTGCACTGAAGAGCATTTTATTTACACGTACTGTTTAATGCAGCTCAGAGATTCCATAAGAACGGTTTTTTAAATGTAAAATGTTGAATATAAAAATATTAACTATTGGAAAAATAATTGTTACTCTCAGTATTGAACAAGTCCACGTCTGAAGTGGAGTCATTGAGTCATGTGTCACCCGTGCACCAGTTCTCATCAAACGGCTTCATCACGCTGAGGAACTGAGAACAGCCAATAATTGGACTGTCGGGAATCAGTGCCTTCTCTTGAAAAACTCATCACTGCCCGACGGTTCAGTGAGGATCGTTATAGTCAGAACGTAATCTGGGACTTAATACTTCATCATGTGAAGCCTACCATGAATCATTGCATTTGCCTTCACTGCCATTCACACCCACTTAGATTTTTTTTGCCAATCTATGGAGAAGAAATTGTGTGCCATTATCTTTCTCAAATGGATCATTGACGCACGTGATTCGTTAAACACAAATGTTTGTTGCGTGTGACACTGTTTGGAACTATTGTTCACCCAATTGGCAGACATAGACCAAAGATTTAGCAACAATTGTTTCGATTAATAGCATTGTTTTTTTTTTTTTTTTTTTACTATATACAAGGTGATAAAGTAAATGAGAATAATGATCTGTAGAGGAGGACAAATGATGTGTCCTGCTCCAAGCTCCGTGCCTGTCTGAGAAATAGTATTGAGCCGAGAAAACTCGCACAACCAAAACAATTGTGGATGAGAGTTTGATAGTCAATGGGAGGGAATTCAAGATAATATGGTTTATTTTGGTTTATTATAACCTGAGTAGACCACAGTCACCACCCCGTCCATAACCAAACATAAGTGTGTGTGTGTGTGTGTGTGTGTCATGCTGAATGCTCGCAAGTCTCCGGCAGACTCTATCATTGCGATGTACGAGAAACTCAGAGGAGATGAAGGGCCAAGATCTTCCGACTGGAAAGGCGATCCAGATCATTAATAAGTGATCTTAGTCGCTGCTCAGCGCGTATCATTCCCAAAACAGCAATCACCAAATACTACCATTGGTTTTTCATGGCTGTGAAACCCTCAGTGAGAGTTGAGAAACATGAATGATAAGAAACGCATTCCCCCGCCCCCTGAGTGTGACGTTGACATGTGGATCAGTCCTATCATAAGCCAAAACCATATTAGTTGAGCATTTTAGAAAACAAACCACCATGTGTTTTTTCCCTCATTTGTGTCTTTGAAAGACCCTTGAAATGTGGTTCTAATATATTGGTCACTGAATGGCATACTTGACATACTACGATTGTGTGTAGATATACTTATATCTACATCGTATTTAAATTTTAAAAATGGTGCAAATTGAGCAGCAAGCAATGTTTTCAAGCCAATCGGATGTTACATTTCTGTCACATGAACTCGATTAGGTTTTATGGTTTTAAGTCATGTATGGTGTCCAGTTTATTACCCACATCGTGCGATTTTTGCAATTTAAAATCAGTACTAAGTAATGAGTAAAAGAAACAAAAAATAAAACGTCAGGCCCTTGCATTGTGGGATGCAGTATTAAAAGTTAATAGATCTGGTTTGTATACGCACATTAGGCAAAGAGAAGCCATCTCCTCCTGGATTTTCCTGCATACATTACTCAGACTACAGAACTAGTGTTAGTATGCTACGCTGACACTGAAGTGTTCGTCTCAATCAGCAGCTCTGTAATGACCTATGAAACACTGATTATTTCTGACCGAGCTGGTTTGGTTTACTACCCAATCACTATTGATGCGTTTGAGAAATACAAACAATGAAATCAACACTTATAAACACTCACTTTATATAAAAGCATCTGACAATGCATGAAAATGTGAAGGAGTTTTTGAACCATCAAAATGTGGGAGGAAAAAACACTTCTTTGTTTGTGTGTGATTTTTGAACAATATTGACAATTTTAAAAAAACCCTAAATAATATAAACAAAAACTCGTTTAAAACCCTTTTTTTTGTTAAAAAACTAGACTTACTTTATTTAAAACTACACAAGGCACAAATAATAGTACATATTAATATACCTCTTATTTTAATGGTGTATCGTCCTGAAATATTTTTTCAACTACCTAATTTTGTGTATATATAGATATATATATATATTTATATATATATATATATAATATATAGATATATATAATTTTTTTTTTTTTTCTGATGTGTGTGTATAATTAAAAATGGTAATAAAATAAAGGAGTGATGAGTCTGTGAGCGTGGGAACAGATAATTGTGCGGTCGGCCGGTTTGGTTGGTTTGTGGTCAGATGTTGTTTTGCTAGTTGATGCTCAAAGCATGCTGGGAGTTTCTCTGGGGTTTGATGGAAATGCTCTTTGTTTCTCATGTCCATGTTCTCATTGACTAATCCTGCTGTGTGTCTGTTGAGGAATCCCGTCTTTCCCTCCCTCTGGCTTTCATCTGCAGCTAAAAATAACACTGCAGAGAGACAGAGGAAGAGAAGAACTCGCTCCAGCTTCCTGCTGGATCAAAGTTAAACTCCAGTAAACTACGTGAGGTAAACGTTTCATATACGATGAGTTAGATTACAGTGATCTGTCATATTTATTTCTGCGCTGACAGTCAGGAAACATCATCAAGCCTCCATATCCATTCCTGCCATGACCATACAAGCCACTAATAAAGATCATAAGTGGTCGTATTAAAAGGGTCTCACTAAAAAGGCTATTAGACATGTGTGGGAATATTACCCTCCTCCGTAACGATGAGGTTTTATGATGCATCTGTACGGTTGCACCTGGGACTAATAAGTCTTCAGACGAAAGCTCGGTGCGTTTGTTGCATCGGATGACCTCGGCTCTGGTCGTTCTCGGTTTCACATCGGGCGACTTATGGGTCTGTTTTCATGTCTGACCTCATGTTCATCTAAAGGACAAACATGATGAGCGTAAATCTGGGGCCGGAGCCGCATTCAGAACCACAGGGATGGGCAATAAATGTGTGATGAGGAGGAGGAGGAGGAAGAGGGCAGGACATACTGAATAATTCAGCCCTCATGTCTGCATGTGTTAGCATCAACAGGGCAAAACCTCACGTCCTCAAACACACACACACACGAGCTGAATTATTCACTGTAAGAGTGTGTGTGTGTGGTGCTGAGACTGCAGCGACCCTGTAAGAAACACACACACACACACACACGTTGATCCAACATTCTTCACAAAGACAAGTAGACACCTAACGTTATGAGAATTTTTTTTTTTTTTCAATGAAAAATTGGAAAAGTTTAGTTTTAGTTAGGGCATTTTAAATGCATTTTTATAAATTATATAAAAAAAGATTTAGCTCAAAAATATTTCATGGGAAATTAAAATTAAAATGTATATAATGTATATTTTTAAAAAAAAATGTTTTTTTTAATTAATGTAGTTCTAAAAATGTTTTTTTAAAAATAAGTACGAAAGTATTTAGGAAGCATTTCCCCACCATTCAACTGATTCACCGTTTTAGATATTTAATGCTTTTGTCGATTTTTTTTTTTTTTTTTTTTTTTTTTTTTTTTTTTTTTTTTTTTAATAATAATATATATTTCCATTTTTATTTTTTGTGCTTTTTAAAGTTTTACAAAAAAATAAATAAAAAATAAAATTGGCTCATATTTCAGAAAAAAAAACTTTCTGGCATTTAATTTTTATTTTAACATTTTATTTTACTATTACTTTTGACCTATAATTTTTATTATTATTGTTATTATTATTATTATTATTATTATGTATAACTTTTATTTTATTCTATTTTTAATTAGTTGAGACACAAACAAACAATCCTGTTTTCATCTCTGTTCCTTGTATTGCTGCATGATTTCCCACTGAAATAGTTTGAGGTAGAAGTGTGTGTGTGTGTGTGTGTGTGTGTGTGTGTGTGTGAGAGATTTATTGTTCAGATGTGGCATTATTCTGGTTCTTCCCAGTTTAATCTCCATTATGGGGTGACCAGTCATATATCAAACTGTGTGTGTGTATAGCTCTAAAATATTTGTAGAAAAACAGTACAGAAGTTCCCCTCAGTTCAGTAACTGGTTGTTATATATTTTATGCGTTTGTCAGATGCATTTATCTAAAGCAGCTCCTCAGAACATACATAATACAGTGTTTCAGATACACTTCAGCCTATTTTATTTATTTTTTATTTTTCCTCCTATACAGCCTGAACTAGAAGTGATAGAAAGCCGACATTGACTCAACAAAACATGCATATTTTCCAATGTCACTTGAGTTTCGATGCAAATAAAACATGAAGAAACACTTGTTTTTTGATGAATTTTTTTTACAAAATGTTGTATTTTTATGGTGTGTAAATGTGTGTGTTAGTGGTCGATCTAGTTTTAAATACCACTTTGTGAGAAAAAACATTCCTTTGTTTTTGACATCTGAAGCTTGTGCTCTTTCAGGGACTCCTCATGTATGTGAAAGCCTGAAAGGCTCTACGCAAGTACACAAAATCTCTTAGCAAAGCAAGGCTCAGTTCATGCATCACTGCGTTCCACTATTCATAATGCAATGCAAGTACGTTTTCGCATCTTCAGCACGGTGGGCGTTAATGTAAATCGATGTCCTCTACAGTTTCTCAAGGAGTCATGGTGGAGACACGGTTTTAAGAGTACGTTGCTTTGTAAGGTTGAGTCAAGAGGGTCTGCATCCCATTTTACTTTAACGTGGAATACTTAACGAAACTTTATTTTACTATTTGAGATGCAATTGTGAAAACGTCACCAACACACCAAAAACAAGAGGTTTTTCACTTTAAAAGTGGATCCAGCCAGCATTTTCAATGGTAAATGATCAAGTTTGAAATCAACATAGATATTGTAAAGCAGTTTTAATCATCTAATTAAAAGTTCAACATTATGTACTTTGCCTCTAAATGATGAACATGATCAAAACTTCACTGTTAAACCTGTTTCACACTCAATCTCCTCGTGTCTTCTGTCTCTGATTGATAGTTTTAGATGTGTGTTTTTTTTTTTTTTTTTTATCGCAGTCAGAGGCTCTTTTAGTGTAAAGCTTCAGCTGCTGCTTCTGGTGTCAGATCTTGAGTGATTTTGATCAAGTAAAGGTCAGAATAACTGCAGTAATATCTCCAGATGAACTCTTACTGGACTGAAGCAGCTCAGCTTTACTTGATTCTCCATCAATCATGTTTTAGAGTCTCAAATCTGATCCTCAGGATCTTTTGAGGAGCGTTTGTTTCCAGAAGCTTTACTTTCAACTGTTCCTCAGCGGAGGAATGATCTTCACAAGCCTCCAGAACATCTCACATCTTCTGAGGAGCCTTTACATTTTCTTCATCTCTCAATCACTGCATTATAGGTTTGGGTCATTACATTTACATCTCATCTCACTGACACACATTACTGCAGATATAGAGCACAGACTCATATTTACATCAGTTTATATCAGTATCTGTCTCTACTGGTTAGAAACATCTTACGGGTTTACATCACAAGCATCATAAGCTGTTTTTAACTTCATATTCAGACTATGATACTCAACATAAAAACACATATGGAAACGGTGTTGGTTTTTTTTTTTGTAGATTTGAAGGAGCTTCTTTTGAATACTGAGGGCTTTCACTGGCCACAGGAACACTCTGAGATTGTACAAAAGCATCTGTTGTTTTGTGTACGTGCGCAGGGACTCTTTCAGGCCTTAGTGTTTAACTAAAGGAGTATTTGAGTGTGTGTGTGTGTGTGTGTGTGTGTGTGTGTGTGTGTGGGGACAGAAAATCCCCATTTGGCTCTTCATTACAGAAACAGACTGAGCAGATGTTACAGACAAAACTCTGATGTATTACAGTATTCCCACTGAACATCGTGATATGATGACGCGATCTCTCAGGCTGTGTGTCTCTGACATTTTACACACTTTCCAACAGCGGAAAATTCACACTCAAAATTTCTTGGGGAAAGAGAAAAAATTTCAAAGGATCCAATTTCCCGAGTGTGTGACTGAGCGGGTGCTTTGAAATGAATCGCACTGTGGCTTGAATCAAGGTCACGCGTGTGAAGACTACATTGATCTGAGTGTGACATGAACACTGACTCCCTCGAAATACTTGAGTGAGAATGTGTTAGTGTAAGGCAGACGCATGCTTCATTCAGCGCCGACTACATCATCTCATTCGTCTCGCTTGGCTTTTTTTTTTTTTATGTTGGCCTGTGTTTTTCCTCTCATTTGCATCAGTAAATACACACACACCCCTGGCTGTCCATCACAGCCGTTCTGTTCCGTCATTGGTGGGGAACCTCGGGGGCGGGCTTCTTTTTAAGAGTGTCTATAATTGATTGGACGCCGCGCTTGACGCTGGACGTTACGCGGCGGGTGACGGAGTCGGTAGGGGGCGGAGTCAAGGAGCCAGTCTTCCCCAGACACTTCTGATACCGCAACTAGAGAAAAACAGATTTAACCCATAAACGATTTACAATACACTCTACTTAACTTAACACTTATATACAGAATCTGTGGCATGCTGTTGCTCACACCAGAAAATAAACTCGTCATTCATCCTGTAAAAACGAATAAAAATGCAAAAAATAAACTTAATTTTGAATTCAGTGTTTTATGAGTGAACGCAAGTTGTGTGAACAAAAAGTTTCTTGAGCGAATGCAATTGTAAGCTTACAATTTTTGTGAGTAAAGGCAAGTTTTGAGACTGAATGCAAAACTTATGGAAATGTTTTCCATTTTTTGGTGTTCCAACACCAGTGGGAACGCAAAAGATTTGGGAGGAGAAGCAAAGTTTCTCGAGGGGACACAAAACAGTTGCTTGAGCAAACACAAACATTGTGTGAGCTAACAAAAGTTTTTGCCTAATGCAAAATTTCCTAAGCAAACGCAAACACTGAGTTAACAAAAAATGTTAGGTTTGCATTTTCAAGAAAACTTGTTTGCACAAAATGTTTGCGTTTACTCTCCAAACTCATGCATTCTTTCTAACTTTAACTTTAACATTGTCTCAATTTTTGTGTTCTCTAAAATCTTTTCTGGTAGAATCTTAATGTATGCTTTTTGCTCAAGAAGCTGTGTTCATCCACAAACATTTTGTATTTGCTCTCCAAACCTTTAACTCAAAATGTTTACATTTTGTTAAGTTCCGTATTCGCCAAAATTCTGTTAGAAATTGTAACTCTGTGTTCAATCAAAAACTGTTCATTCAGAAAACTTTTTTCTAAGCTCACAAAATGTTTTCCCTGGGAAACTTTGCATTCAGTCTCAATTTTTACATTCGAGAAACTTTGCGTTTGCTTATCAAAACATGCGTTCCCTCAAACTTTGAGTTTGATCTCAATGTTTCTCACAGCATCTGCATTCATTCAAGAAACTCTGTTCACTTCAACATTAACTCTCAAATTGTTGTATTCGCCTAAACATTTGTAAGTTCACAAATTGTTTTGTTTTCTCTCACAACACTTAGCATTCGCTCACAAAACTTTTGTTAGCTCAAATTATTCCCTTGAGTGATTTTGAGTTTAGTCAAATTTTTGGTTTCCATCGAGAAAGTTGTTTGCTATCAAAGACAAAACTTACTCACAAAACTTTTGTTAGCTTGTTTGCAAAACTACTGCATTCACTAACTTTGGTTTGCTCTCAAACTGTAGCATTCACTCACAAAATATTTGTTCATGCAAGAAAATTTTAATGTGTTTGCAAAGTTTTGTTAGCTCACGCAATGATTGTTTACTCCCAAAACTTTTAACTCAGTGTTTGCATTTGCTCAAACTTTTGCTTTTTTTTTTTCTTGAGAGATTTTTTTTGTGTTTGCTCTCAACTTTTGCATGCCCTCAGATTTTTTTTATTTAAAGTTGTATTTAACCTGTAATATTCCTTGTGACTTCTGTGTGACGTGTGTTTGTCACTCACCACACAGGCCGACTGCACGGCCTCCGACACGCTTCCCGCGTTGGGTTCACACCAGAACACGTGACACTGGAAGTGCTGGTTTCCCGTGTCCATGATGAACGCAAACGTATGGACATCACGTCCCACGCCCATGAAGGACAGGAAGCGAACACGACACTCCACTATGACTTGCTCCTCTTCTTCCTGTCCGAACAGAAGAGAAATGACAGTAATAAACCTGTCTATCTGATGTCACCAGCTCTGAATTACTCTCACAGGCCTGTGAATGTTTCATCAGGATCCAAGCAGAAAAAAAGAGCACGAGTCGCACCGTTTTGACTTCTGTGCAGTGAATTTGTCCTAAGGTTTTCCTGGTGTCCATATGGACAAAGTTTTGTGTCATTGGATTTTAAACTCAAAATATACATGAGAATTAGACAAACTTGGCATTTATGTTTGTGAAGTAAGTAAATAAATCTAAATTACTGGATATATCAGTCTTCATGGGTCACACTCCAAAATTGCATTGGCTTATATCTTCAAAACAACTGAACACATTTTCTCTAGATGACATTTATTGACAAAAAGCATTGAATATATTTTTTTTCCTCCCATCTCATTTTTTTTCTATTGCATTTCCCTTTATGGGCTCCATAAAATGTGAAAAAGTGAAGCTCATGTTTTTTGCTTTTTAAAAAAAAAAGCACTTTCAGTAATTACTCAATGTTGATTGCATTTGCCCTCAAGTTTTGAACAACTTGTTTGCTCACAACACGCTCGATCAAGAAACTTTGTGTTGGCTCACAAAAGTTTTGCATTCCTTTACAAAACTATTAGGTCACAAAACTTTTGCATTCAATTACAAACTTACAAAAGCTTTTAGTTTTTGAGAAACTTTGCGTTCGCTTAAGGAACTTTGCATTTGTTCACAAAACGTATAGTTTTTTCCTCCTCTTAAAGCACTTTTAAAGCACTTGCATGAATATGGTAAATGTGTTCAAAGAATGGAATTGTAAAACGTATTTAAAACTTTTTTGCATTCACTCACTAAGATTTTAAATGTGTTAGTTCACAAAATGTTTGCGTTCGAACATGTTACACTTTTCTGTATTTTGCAGAGCCCCTAAAGGAACATGACAATGGTTGGAAAGAATTAGATGGGTAGAAAAAAAAATATTTCAGTGCTTTTTGTGAAGGAATGCAAAAAGTTATTATTTTTTTTTTTTAGTACTTGCATGAATAATTTGGTAAATGTGTTAAACTGTATTAAGAATGTAAATGTAAGAAGTGTCTAAATCATTATCCAATCAAAATTTAATGTATTTAAAAAAAACATTTGTCTCTAGACTACATTTCATGAGTCAGACAAAATCTAAGGATTAGTTTGTAAAGGATCGTCTATGCGGAGATGAAAATGAATGTGCTTTTTACTGTTTTTAATTTTTAGCAAAAACCTGAATCTGATGAATGTGTACGCTTGAGTGGGAAATTTGAGGTTTCTGTGATTGTACGGTGTCTGATGCACAAACTGTTTCAGGGCAGAAAAAAATGTAGATGTTGTAATTGTAATGTGAATGTTAAGCGTTTTCTTTTTTTTTGGTGATTGTGGTTTTGGCGTCGGTTGAGTTGGGCGGGGGTGGGGTCCTGTTTTCTTTCGGTGGACATCAGACTGTCTATCGCTCCATTTATCATGTCCATTCCTGAAACACACCATTTCAGACAAAGACTTGACTGATTTGAGTACGCTCAATACAGGCATCATACAAATGTCACTCATTACATGACGTACACAAGACTCGTCTCAGAAGTGTTTGCTGCAAAACCAGTGACGTGATGCTTTCTCCCATTGTGTTGGGGTCAATCTGACCCACACTCGATTTTCAAACTGCTTGAAATACCGGTTAAAGTATTTATTTCTTTCTAAAATTTGGTTAAAATTTCTCATATTGGGTCATGAATGTGCATGCAAAATTTCAAAACATAGATGTGTTTTGGAAAGGCTACACAAAGTTTCTTAGGACTTTTGTGTTGGGGTCAATCTGACCCACACTCAATTTTCAAACTGCTCAAAATACTGGTTAAAGTATTTATTTCATCTTGAAATTTGGTGCATATTTTTCATGTAGGGTCATAAATGTGGATGTAAAGTTTCAACACACAGATGTGTTTCAAAAAGGCTAGACAAAGTTTCTTAGGACTTTGTGTGTTGGGGTCAATTTGATCCACACTCGATATTCAAACTGATCGAAATACTTGTTAAGCTATTTATTTCGTCTTGAAATTTGGTGAATATTTTCCATTCTGTCATGAATGTGCATGTAAAGTTTCAACACACAGATGTGTTTTGGAAAGGCTGTACAAATTTTCTTACAACTTTTGAGTTGGACTCATATTGACTCGCCCATTGGTTTTAATGCAATTTGCCAAAATCAACACTTCGAAAGACACTAAAGTCAGGTAAAAAAAAAAATCAGAAAACCCTTATTGTAGCTTGACAAACACTAAAACATGCAATACATGTGAATTTGTGTAATTTAAGACTCAGTTGACTCAAAACTGAGATTTGTCTTCTGAATCTTCCCAAGAAAATAAATTTCTAATTGAGTATCACAGTCAAAAAAAAGTCTGGCTTGTTTTTGGATCTCAATTGTGAGAAAAACATTTCAGTAATGAATATAATATCAGTATATTTTATAACCGCATCTCAAGCTTATTGGAATGCATTTTTGCTCATGTAGTTCCACTTATTTCTGTAGTGTTTTAGGCAATACAGTTTGTTTCAAAGCAGCTTCACATTGATAAACAGGAAGTGAATGGAGCTCAAAATAATTCATTTATGAAACGAGTTTAATTTCCGCTGTAGAGCAGATCTACAGAAGACAATAGTGTCATTATTCAGCTCAGTTTTGAATCAGTTTAGTGGAATAACAGTGTTGATGTTGCAAAGTAACATGGGTTTGTTTCATGAGGATGCCCTTGGTTTTTTTTGTTGTGTGTGTGTGTGTGTGTGTGAGTTTTACCTATAGGTCGCACTACTGTCGTCATTCCCAGGTAAAGCACATGGAAACTGTGTTGTAGGTCAGTCTTTGGTGTTGGAAACTCTACTGAAGAAACACACAGATGAGAAACACGAGCTGAACATCACGCAGAAGATTTCACTCATCGGTCCAAGCGCCGGCGAGGGAGTCTACGATCTGAATGCATTTGCACAGAGCGGGAACCTCTGGCATGATGAAAACAGAGCAAAGCGTCCCTCAGGAGCTCAAAAAAAAATCCTGTGCTGTGCGTTTTGCATTATAAAACAGCTAGCGGACAAGCCGTATTTGATGCAGTATTTGAAGCAGCTGTAAGCTGTGATAGAGATGAGACGGATGTAAATGCTGCAGCGGCGGCAGTGATTCTGTGATTTGTAACATGGGTGATTTAATTGCATTTTAATGGGTCAGAACTGCAGCTTTCATTATCCCACTGATCACTGCAGGAATTTACAGCAGGAATGAAATAAAGCGCAAGCGTGTGCTGAGGTCAGCACGGACCATCACTTTATTTATGGACTCGTACTGCTGGAGCATGAATTTACAATCCTCCAAACACACACATACTGTATACACACACACACAATATATATTTACATCAAAACAGATGAATATGCCTAAAGAAGAACAGCTTATAGGTCTTTTTATTTATGTTTTAGCTGCAACAAAACAATGCATCTCTGTGGACCGCAGCTGTGTTTACGCAGCAAAACATCATTGGCCAATGAAATGCAAGCATTTGGGTCATGTGAGCAGAACTTTAGACACATGTTAAGTTCTTAAATTAAAAATGTAGTTTCATTGAAATTAATGAACCATTTTGGTGCAAAAAAAAAGTTTGAGATCCATCTGTGTGTTTTTGTTCATAAAAAATAGCACACAAACATTTGGAATCATTGATTAAATTTACTTATTTTAACATTTTTGTTCTAACAGCCTATGCTTTATTAAATTGATTAAAAATTAGTTAAGTAGAATATAAATTGTGCCTAAATATTAATTTATATTAAAAAAAACTTACATTTTACTAACTTTCTGGAAAAAACTTTTTCTAATAAAAGTAACTTCTAGAAATGGAAATTAATAGTCTTAAAGGTTTTTAAGACATGGAAGTTTTTATAATGAACACAAATTTTTCTTGTTATGCCAAGCTCTAAAATTTATGAAAAAAATGTAATCACAAAAAACAAAAAGACTCAAGAACTTTGAAAGTTCTGGAAATATGGAATGTAATAATTTAAAGTGATTATAAAAAAGTTTGAAAACACAGTTTTTCATTACAGAAAATTAGGTAGAAATTGCAATAAGACTACTAAATAAAAAAGAAATAGCTATTTATGGAAGAAAAAAAATGAACCCTGTACTCACAAAAGACTAGAAATAAAAACAAAGTGTAAACCCTGAAGAACATTGTTAAACTTCTGAAATTATTCAATTTAATTATTGATAATTATTTTGTAAACAAAGTTTGAAAAACACTTATGCGCTAATGCAAAAGTTATAAAAAGAAATTATGAAAGAAATTAAAAATAAAAACCTGTAATCACAAGAGTATAGAAATTATATCAATTAACTGGCAATAAAAAGAGTAAATCCAAATGAACATTCAAGTTAAATTTATACTTAAATTATGGAATTTAATTATTTTAATAATTGTACTTATTTTATATGCATAATACTTTGTTGTTAAGTGCAAAAGTTAGAAAAAGAAATGTATTTAATTACTTTATGAATAAAGTTTGAAATAAACTTTTGTATTACAAAAGGCCTTCAAACAGGGCCCTCGAGTCAAAAAGGTCACTCACAATCGTCAAATGTCCAGATTTGATTGGTCATGTGACTGAACATCATTGCCTGTGTGTGTGAAGCTCTTACCTCTCAGAGGAACATCCGAACTGAACTGAGACGAGGAGCCTGCGACGGGACCCACGCTCCTGCGTTCAGCCATAATCTGAGAAAACAAACAAAACAGCCTCCTGTCAGTCTCTCTGCTCCTGAGGGTCATCAATCTGAAGCCAATAAATCTGAGCTCAATGTTAATCAACGTCTGTGGATGGACGTGCTGAGCGGGCAACTTTACGTGAGGATGGACGGCGCACACACACACACACACACAATGCAAAGAAATACTGTAAACACAGATATTTTCCCAAGAAGACACACATTTATCTTTCCACAGACTGACAGAAAACTGAACTGGACAGATGATTGGTTAGGGAGGCTCTTTCCTCATGAATTATTAATGAGCTTGATAATAAATATACGTCTAGTGATTCAGTTTGTCAGTATGAAAGCGAGTGTTTGTTTGCTGTGAATGTGTGCGGATTGTTTCTCGATTCTCGCTCCTCACCTTCGAGCAGATCTGCTTCAGGCTGCTGGCGACGCTTTCCGCAGGACTGTCACATTGAAACACGTGGCATTTCAACACACGCGTGTTCTTGTCACAGGCCACATACGCAAAATCCCTGAAACACAATGAGAGAGACACTTTGTTTGAGTTTGTAAAGTAGAATCAAACAAGAAAACACAGTCATTAAGGTGCGTTTACTGTCACAAGACTCAAGAGGGCGCTAGAGTTTCCTTCAGATGTTTATGATTATAAACCAGATTATTATTCACATAACTAGACATATACATATCAGCAGTTTAACTAAGTTAAACTAACTTAGGCAGTGGATGGAGGATTTGTAGGAAATACTTATTAGACATTTAATTTTCACTTTTTTTCACATTATACTGAAAAACACAATTTTTTTCGAAACCAAGTTTCGAGCAGATTTTCACAAACTGAGCAGGCAAAAAAAGCAAATTACGATAATTTTTCAATTGAAACAATATGCAAATAAAAAAAAACGCTTGCTAAATATTAACCAAATCATAAAAGAGTAGAATTAAATGTAAAAACAATAAAAATGAACCGCTCACTAAAAAGCAATTAAATCACAAATGCAACATTTAAAATAAATATTAAAATAAGAACATAAAATAAATAAGTCCTTATTAAAGATCTATCAAATAAAAAATTTACAATTAAAGAAATATATTTTTAAATAAAAAACAATCATGCATGTCATGACCATTAGCCAACATCATCACAGAACCGTGAACAAGTGAATGTGTTAAATTATTAAAATATTAACTTAATCTCAGGGGGCTTCAAGTACATATTTTCCTTGAAAGAGGTTCAGATGATTGATTAAAAAACATTTGGGAAAAGCCAGTGTAAATAATTCAATCACAGGAACCTCACACAGATTCATCATGTGATTCATCAAACGCTCACAAATGAAAATAAATAGCGTTCAGATTGAAGAGCATTTGCAGCGTGACTGTGTGAGGCATTAGAACAGGACCGGAAGCTAATGAGACACCAGCAGAAAACCATCCATCAGACAGAGACCTGAGAGAAAGAGTCAGCTGGAGGGATATCTGTATATGCGTGTTTGTGAATGTAAAGGTTAATGATTTTGTGGCCATGTTTTCAGTGTCACTCGTGACATTCAGAGTACAGCGGCAACCGCCAGCAAACCTCGATTAGGCTGTTCTGGGTGGTTTTTCTATGGTGTTGATAAGGTGTTTTGGTGGTTGTTAGGTGTTTTCCTCTGGTATGGTCTGAAGCGAGTGTCTCTGTGATCTTCTGGTCTCCTGTGGGTGGTTGCTAGGGTGTTATGGGTTGTTGCTAGGGAGTTGCTGTGGTGTTTTGGGGGGTTGCTAGGGAGTTTGACTCCAGTATGATCTGAAGCAAATGTCTCTGTGATCTTCTGGTCTGCTGTGGGTGGTTGCTAGGGTGCTCTGGGATGTTCTAACGTCTGTCGTCATGAAGTCATTTGAAAAAACTGGTTCTGGCTTATCTGAAGGACATCACTGGACTCTTACTGGACCCCCTGCAGTTTGCTTACCGAGCAACAGGTCTGTGGATGATGCAATCAACTTGGGATTGCACTTCATCATGCAACATCTGGACAAAACGGACTTATGTGAGGATCCTGTTTGTGGACTTTAGTTCGGCTTTCAACACCATCATCCCAACAGCCCTCCAGACCAAAAACTGACCCAGCTCTCTGTTCCTAGCTCTATCTGTCAGTGGATCACCAGCCTTTCTGACAGATAGGCAACAGCTAGTGAGACTGGGGAAATTCATGTCAAACAGCCGCTCCACCAACACTGTTGCCCCTCAGGGATGTGTTCTCTCCCCACTGCTCTTCTCCCTGTACACCAACGACTGCACCTCCAAAGACCCCTCTGTCGAGCTCCTGAAGTTTGCAGACGACACTACAGTCATCGGTCTATTACAGGACGGTTGAGAGTATGCTTACAGACAAGAGGTTGAGCAGCTGGCTGTCTGGTGCAGACTTAACAACCTGGAGCCAAACATGCTCAAAACTGTGAAAATGATAGTAGACTTCAGGAGAAACCCCCTGCACTCCCCTCACTCACCTTCATGAACAGCACTGTGGCTGGAGTAGAGTCATTCAGGTTCCTGGGGAACCACCATCTCTCAGGACCTGAAGTGGGACAATCACATTGACTCCATTGTAAAAAAGGCCCAACAAAGGTTGTACTTCCTTCGCCAGCTGAGGAAGTTTAACCTGCCACAGGAGCTGCTGAAACATTTCTACTCAGCCGTCATTGAGTCTGTCCTGTGTACTTCAATAACTGTCTGGTTTGGTTCAGCTACAAAATCAGACATCAGAAGACTACAGAGAATGGTTCGGACTGCTGAAAGAATTATTGGTGCTCCCCTGCCCAACCCTTCAAGAACTGTATACATCCAGAGTGAGGAAAAGGGCTCAGAAAGTCACTTTGGATCCCTCTCATCCCAGTTTACCCCCTTTTTGAACTTTTGTCATCTGGCCGGCGCTTCAGAGCCGCAAATACCAGGACAGTCAGGCACAAGAACAGTTTCTTCCCCCAGGCAATCTACCTCATGAACAGTTAAATGTTCCCCACTTATGCAATAAATATGTGCAATATCCTCATATTTATCTGTTACCCCTCCATCCAAGTACATCCCTGCATCTCACTCTACTCTATTCCATTATTATCTATAGCACAACTGTTCATACAATTTATTTATGTTCCGATTTATTTTGCAATATTAGTCTTTTTTCTTTCTTTTTTGTCTGTGTTGTTGTTGTTGTCTCTGTGTACTGGAAGCTTATGTCACTAAAACAAATTCCTTGTTTGTGCAAGCATACTTGGCAATAAAGCTCTTTCTGATTCTGATTCTGATTGTGTACTGGAAGCTTATGTCACTAAAACAAATTCCTTGTTTGTGCAAGCATACTTGGCTGTTTTTTCGTCTGATATGGCCTGAAGCAGGTGTCTCTGTGATCTTCTGGGCTGCGGTGGGTGGTTTCTAGGGTGTTACTAAGGTGTTTTGGGTTGTTGCTAGGGTGGTTACTATGTTATTGCTTAAGCACTGTGGTTGGTTCATCAGTGCAACTAAATAAAAATGAAAAATGTTTCCTTGGTGACTATATTAAATACTGTTCACGGGTTCACGAGTTTATTTAAATGCGAGTCTGAATGGCTTTCATGTGTCTGAAAACTGAAATCCCTATAAACTTCATGAACTGAAGTTCTGAGTAAAACTACACCACATACTGACACACTCTCCTCCGTCTCCACTCGCTACCTGCACATGAAGAGACTTCAGCTGACACTAACAGGAGTGTGTGTGTGTTTCTCAGAAGTCTCAGAGCCCTAGTGATGAACCCATTCTGTCTGTCTGCATACACACACACCATACACACACACAGGAAGAGAGAGAGAAATTAAAGGTTTCTAAAAGACACACACACACACACACAGAAACTAAAGGAACTCTGAGGGTAATAATGAACTATATTATACTTTCAACTCATACTGTCAAAGACTAATGAATCCACTGTTTATAATGGTTTGTTTTGATGTGTGTATGAGACCCTGGTTTGACTTCTGATGTTCCTATATTAAACAAATGAGTGCTGGTAGTTAAGTCAATCCTTACTCAATAGTGCTGATAGTGCTGTGCTGAAACCTCTAGCACTGAGTGTGTAAGAGCAGTGTTTCTGCTCCAAACATGAGTGATTCCTCACAAAATGTGTGTTGTTGAGGAGATTTCACATTAAAACAGGAAAAGTCAATAAAAATAAATAAAAAAACACATTCACCGACGCAAACTGGTGGAGGAACACTCTTTTCAGCATGGTAACCTTCTGCAACATCCTAGCAACCACCCAAAAACACCATAGCAAACCCCCTAGCAACCACCCACATCACAATTTTTGAAAGTTGTTTTAAATCTCATTTTGAATTGCAGTGCACATTTTTATCAGGGAAAAAAATGCAATTAAGACTTTTTTTTTCCCTTATTGTGCAGCCCTTCCACCCACAACACCCTAACAACCACACAGAATACATTGCCAACCACCCAAACCACCAACAAAACCCTAGAAACCACACAGAACACCCTAGCCTCCACCCAAAACACCATAGTAACACCTCAGCAACTACCCACATCACACTAGCAACACCTTAACAACAACCCAAACCACGAACAACAGCCTAGACACCACACCAAACATCATAGCAACACCCTAGCAACCACCCAAACCACAAACAACAGCCTAGACACCACACCAAACATCATAGCAACACCCTAGCAACCACCAAACCACAAACAACAGCCTAGACACCACACCAAACATCATAGCAACACCCTAGCAACCACCCAAACCACAAACAACAGCCTAGACACCACACCAAACATCATAGCAACACCCTAGCAACCACCCAAACCACAAACAACAGCCTAGACACCACACCCAAACATCATAGCAACAACACCCTAGCAACCACCCAAACCACGAACAACAGCCTAGACACCACACCAAACATCATAGCAACACCCTAGCAACCACCCAAACCACGAACAACAGTCTAGAAACCACCCACATTACACTAGCAACCAGCTAAACCACCCTAGTAACTGCATAGCAACACCCTTGTTTTGTGACGTTGAGTTTAGCACAGGCTAAAATCTAGTCCTTCACTGAGCAGTTTGTCTCTGTCAGACCTTCATCTGTTCAGTATTAGTATGTCAGGTTCTACTATCATTGCACACACACACACACACACACACACACACACCCTTGTTTATACTACTTTGTGGGGTCCTTTAGTTGGCAAAAGGCAACATCTTAAAAATGATAATAAAGAATAAATATAAAAATGTTAGCTATAAGGATTTTCTGTGACAGGTAGGTTTAGGTTTGAATGAGAGTATATTTAGTTATTTTATAGTCTTATATAAAAGATCATGTCTTTGTGGGGTCCTTAAATTGGTCAAGCTTTCCTTATTTTACTATCTTTGTGCAGTCTTTTGGTTCTCACCAAGTAGTAAAAACAAGTGTACACACACCACACATGAGTAAAAACAAGTACACACACACACACACACACAAACACACACACACACACAATCAATCACTGCCTCTTTCTGTCCTTTTCCCAAAAGATTGTGATTGTTTCAGCATGTCATTAATATCTGCCCCTCAGAGAGAGAGACACACACACACACACACACACACACACACACCCTCTCTCTCTCTCTTTCTGACTGTATTGTGCTCACATTTGCAGAACAGCAAAAGTCATAAAACATTTACACATTCAGACAAACAGTGTCTCTTTCTCTGCATATTTTTTTCTTGTATTTCTGCCTGATTTGAATAATTTTGCACACAATTATGCACATATTTGCTTAAAAAAAAAAAAAAAAACAGTTACTGAAACCATAAGGCATCCAACACGTAATAGAAAAACAGTCATGTTTATATATCCTAAACAAGCACATTTCATAGACTTTTCTATAAAACTATTTATAATGACTCTATCCAAAAAAGACCAAATGTAGCAGACAATTTCATCCTCAAAGTAAATCACTCACACACACACACACACACACACACACACACGAGTGCATGGAAACAGCAGCAGTGCGATGCAGCAGTGTGTGTGTGTGTGTGTTACTCACACTGATGTCACTCATCAGCATCCAGCTGCACTCTGGGTCGTTACTCCCATCGCCACGACGACCAGCATCCAGCACAAACACACTCTCTGAACCCGCTGATCTCCCGTACGTCCCTCCGTCTCTGATCCGTGCCTCCCTCAGCAAACACACACACGCTCTCCGAGAGCCCAACACACTCCCACCAACCTGCTCTCGCTCGCCTCTCTCTCTCTCTCCTCCCTCTCTCTCTCCTCTCTCTCTCTCTCTCTCTCTCTCTCTCTCTCTCTCTCTCTCTCTCTCTCTCTCTTCTCTCTAAATTTTTTTTTCTCTCTCTCTCTCTCTCTCTCTCTGCACTCTCTCTCTTCTAACCTACCGCTGAGGAAGAGGTGCTGGACAATCAACAAAAACACAGAAAGTGGAAACGAGAGGATGGAATGAAACAAACTAATAAATGAAGAGGAAATATATAAAAAAAAATCCTCAGACAGATAAATTAGCAAAAATGAAAATGGAAAAAAAAAAAGAAATGGGGGGAAAAAAAAGAATAGAAACAGAAAAGAAAAAAACACAAATTTGAAAAAGTGTTGTGTTTTCAGAATTAAAAAGAATGAAACACTTCAGCGCTTATTAGGTGAAATAAGTGAATGTGTTTCACTATCAGTGTGAAACAGAGATGCTACAGAAAGAGGGAGGAGTCGACACACACACACACACACACACACACACAGTACTCCATATATAGAGCTGTGACTTCATCACTTCAAAACCTCGTGTGCACGGACACAGAAAACGCTGAGTGCTCCAAATATAGAGCAATGACTTCATCCACCGAAATACACTCATTCATATTGTATAGAACTCTGTGTGTGTGTGTGTGTGTGTGTGTGTGTGTGTGTGTGTGCTTCTCTAAAAGCGAAGGGAAAGAAACGCACCATCTTCATTTTCCTTTCTTAACCAGGTTTATGGGCTCTAACATCTCTACTCCATTTCTGTCTGTCTGCATCTCTTATTATAGTACTTTTATAAGTTTTAAAATATAATTTAAAAAAGAAAAAAATTATTTACTGCTTTTTGGATAATTTTTACATTTGCATTAATTAATTTAGCATTTTAATGTCTATCAATTTTATGGGTTTTTTTCAGTTTTTAATTTATTTCTTTTTAATTTTTATTGTTTTATTTTCATAAGTTTAGACTAAAATGGAAATGTTGCTGAATTAATTTGCTACATAAATAACACTAAGTGAATCTCGGTCTGCAGCGGCATCTGCTGGTGAGCTCCGGTACTGCAGACACTATCAAACTCAAAACTCATTTTCATCGCTGACACTGTCACAATCATGTTATAAAACAGCAGTTGATTTTAATGAAAATCTTCATTATCCTGTACTCATATGAGAAATATTGCTGTGGTAACTACTTGAAATAAAAAAGTTCAATTTCTTTTTTTTTTTATTATATTTTATTCAGGTTAACGTTTTATTCAAGTAACATTTTTTTTTCTTTTTAAGTTTAGTTTTAGTCAGTTTTGTTTTAGTATAATTGAGATAATATAAGGTTTTTATTAATCTATTGAAATTGCTTTTATATTCATATTTTTCTGTATTTTTTTAATTTTAGTTAAAGTTTTAGTATTTTTGTGTAATGTTTTAGTACTTTTTCATGTCTATATTTTTTTATTAATTGTGATTTCAGTTTTAGTAATTTCAGTACATCAAGTTAAACAAAATTAAAATGAGAAATGCTGCCCTGTTAAAAATAAATAAATCAGTTAATGTTTATGTTGATTATATGTGAAGTAACAAATGTTTTTTAATGACTTGAGTTTCTCTAGTTTACTCACTAAATGTTACTCAGTATATAGTGCACACTGACTCATTGAAACCGTATGCAACACAAAGACTGGGGCTCATATTAAAAGCCTGGAGGACGTCACTGGATTCTCTCACATACTGAGTGAATGGATCAGTGTGGTTCAGAGCAGAGGATCCTCCATCTGTCAAACAGACGCGCATCAGAGCGAGAGAGAGTCTCTGCACACAAGCACTAAAATCTTCATCAGCCTCAGAGGACGGAGAAGAGAGAGACAGACGCTCTGCTACATTCATCACTGATGCCGTACTACTGCACACGCCTCACACTAGCACTCCTGCACACTGGTGTTATTATGAGGACTCGAATGAGCAGTAAACCACCAGAGCAGACCGTATCCCACAATGCACTGCACTCCACATCTACAGTATGCATACTGTGCACATATGAATTGTCTTTATGCATGAAATACCCAAAACAAACGTCAAACGTTTATAAAATACATGCACACCAAAAAAAAAAAAAAAATCATGTGCACAACCCAAAAAAATGGGAAAAATGCTAAAATATCAGCATACGGTGTTTTTTTTATGAAATACACAAATTACCTTCTATATCTGCTAAAATGTGCAATAAACCACCAGAACTGACGGCATTTACAGCAGTGAATGAAAAGCACTGTAGTATCATTTTTGCAATCATTTTTTTATATTTAATTCATATATTTATTCGTTTTATATTTTTTATTAATATTTTGAATTGGTTTTTATTTAAATTTTCTGTTTTCTTAATTTATTATTATTATTATTATTATTATTATTAATAATTCTGTATTGTGCTTTTTTTTGTCATTTTTAGTAGTTTTTTTGTTTTGTGTGTGTGTGTGTGTGTGTGTGTGTGTGTATATATATATATATATATATTAGTATGAACTGTGTATGTCTATATAATTTGTATTAAATTTTATTTCAGTTTTTGTTTTACTCATTTTAATACATCAAGTTAAACTAAATGAAAATTTTTTATTTTGGCTTTGGTTTTATATGTAATGTTATAATTGTACACTTTTTATATCTTATTTGATTTCAGTTCATGTATATTTTGTGTTCTAATTAAAGATTTTTTTTAATTTTTTATTCTACATAGCTAAAAATATTAATTACTGCTGATAATAAAAAACATTAGTTTTAATAACCCTGCTCTGGATGCATACTACGCATTTATCCTAGTATTCAACAAACACAGAAAATTAAAAAATCGCAGACATTACAGTAGACGTATATACTGTAAACTGCACAGATGGCATAATAACATGTGCAGCATGTAACTATTCTGAACAGTGACATTATTTGACACTTTACACCAAACTGGATATAGAAAGAAGCATATTGATTTGTGTGAAGATAACAGATCTCCACGCACTAAATTAAATACGCAAACAAACGAGGTCATGTGACCGTGTGTTGCATAATGTGTAGTCTTTCACGTTACGTAGTGTGCAGTATACAGTACGCTAGCATTCATTTCTAAGTGACTTGTGATTGAAACTGACTGATTAAGCCTCTCTATAGCAGTAAACATTAGAAGAGTCAGTGTAATCGAGTTCCAAACCTGCTGAAGCCCCGCCCCACTCCCCACACACGGATGCAGCTGATTGGCTGAGAGTGCAGGAGGGTGTGGTCAGCCGGGTGGATGAGGGTGAGCGTGGCGTCCTGCAGGACCAGCAGCATCGTCTGTGTCTGAATGTGAGAAGAAGAGGCTGTCATGAGTTTCTGACTGAGCCCGGATGTGGGTGTGTGTGTGTGTCTGCGTCTGCGTCTCACCCGCGGTCTCTGCGTCTCTCTGCGCTGGTGCAGCTGCTGGATGCAGTCGCTGACCACCGCGCCGCTCCTCGCAGACATCACATCTGCATCCCGCACCTCCAGCCAGCCCAGATACTGGACCGGAAACACCTGCAACGTGAGCCCAGAGTCACATCTACAGCAGACTGACAGCAGGAACACTGTGAATGACTTCTAATTATAACATAATAACAGATACAGTTATAAAGCGGAGAGTTCCGGTCCTTGATTCTGATTGGCTGAGCCGCGTTCAAAGCTGTTGTTAATTACTCTACAATGTAACAAACACCTTTGTTTACGTTTGTGTGTTGCTCGGCAACCACTTTGTTGCAACCACAACTGTTTGGGAGGAGGAACTACATTGTTTGGTGGAAGAATACTGTTTTTATTAATATCATTACACTTTATTTGCTCTGTTTTATTTTGTGAAAACTTACTACGTGTATGGAATAAACCGTTTTTATAAAAGCAATAAGCCCTGTGAAGCCATGGTTTACAGTGAATTTATAACAGCTAAGGGGTTTTAGGTCTCTCAGCTTTATGTCGTGGCTAACAACGCCCCTCAGCTGTTATAAATTCACTGTAACCACGGCTTCCCCGGTTCACGAGGCTTATTGCTTTATTTACAATCAGTTCCTGCTTACATTTATTTACTCTCTAAAAATACATTTTCACATGATGGAAGTAATGCAAGATGCTTAGAAAAGATCCTAAATATTAATTATATATTTCCCAGTTTTCTTTGTTTCTTTGTATTTTTTCTTTTTATGTTTCTTAAGTATTTTACATATTTCTCTGTAAGATTGAAATAGTCTTAATAACAATAATTCAATGAATTGTGTGCAAACAAACAAAATACAAAAAATATAGATATAAAAATCATCTACCAGTTGTATGAATTGAATTAGATTCTGTTTTTATATATTTTCTGCTTTCATATTAATTTTAGTTAAAGTTTTAGTACAATTGTTGTCTGTGTTGTCCTTTTTTATTATTTTTGTTGTTTTTAAATGTCATTTTTTTTTTTTTTTTTTTTCAGTTTTTAGTTATTTTTATATGGTCAAGTTAAGCTAAATGAAAACTGTTGCCCTTGGAAACTAGCTGAAATAAAATATTTTATTTCAGATTTTACTTTCAGTTAACACTTAATTTCAAGTAACAGATTTTTTTTTAGGGTTTTAGTTTAAATTTTAGCTAACAAACTGACATTTGATTAAAAATGTTAAGATTTTTCCATGATTTTTTATTTATTTATTAATTTATTTTTTATGTCCATTAACGTACTGAGTAAAAACATGTCCTGGTATCATTAAAAGCGGCACACTTTAATAAAACACATTCTACAGAAATCACAAAGTTGATTCTTCTCCTTTTGATAAACATACACGAGTACCTCTCGGCTAATCTTGTACATACAGTCTGCTTCACAATAAAACTCATGATTCGATCTTTCATTCATAACTGGATTCATTTCATATCATTTATGTTTCTTCAGTATTAATCCTTCTAATCTGATTATTGTTTTATTTCAGATACAGTACATTCTTGTATATCAGACATTAGATGTTTCATGTTGAACTTGATGATGTCATTCTTCTGTTCCCACAGTGCACTGCGTCAACTGCTGCTGTTACATGTGCCTTGAATTCTGCAGCAGTCTCGCGCGGTCTGTCTCTCACACACACACACACACACACACACACACACACACACACACACACACACACACACAACACACACACACACTGAGCAGCAGAGGCGCCACGTCTCTTATTCTCTCACTGTTATTAAATCTTAATCCACAGAGATCATGGGAACAGAAAGCTGTGTTTATTGCCGCAGATTTATCCTTCATCGCCTTTCCATAATATCTGCACAGGATGTAACAAAGTTATATTTCTGTTATGTTAATTCACTTTTGTGTTATGTATTTGTCAGTGCACATTTTGTATTCATATATCCAGACTGACAGCTTCAACTTAATTCTTCCCTAAAATTTGCTGATTTCCTGCTTAAATTACAAAAAAAAAAACATTAAAACATCCCATGTTTCAATTATGATTACCAAATTATAATTAGAGCAACTATTTCAGGGTAGAGAATTTATATTTATAATATTATATAATATTATTTAGTTTTTATATTTTATTTTACTTTTTATATTATATTCTGTTGGACAATGCTGTTAAAATAATAAAAACAACTATTCAAGGTTAGATAGATTTTTTTTTTTGGATAAAATAATAATAATAATAATAATAATAATAATAATTTAAAAAAGCTAAAAGTCCCATCCCATTATTATTATTAATACTACTACTTCTATTACTAATATTATATTATATTATATTATATTATATTATATTATATTATATTATATTATATTATATTACCCTTGTTTCTAGCTTTGTGTGTGAATTTTTTTTTAATGTAATAATACACTAATAATAATAATAATAATTATTATTATTTTATTTTTATTTGTAATATATTTTTATTTCCTTTTTTCTGTCTGTGTGTGATTTCATGTAATTCTTAATCACTGTGTAATACTGCTACTTTGGTGGTCATTCTCTTAGTTGCTTATTGTTTTGTTAATGTTTGGTAATTAATTACAGAGTGGTTAGTAACTAATCTGTGTTTTGTGTGCAGGTTCACCTGCGTCTCCGGGTCGTTGATGGGGATGACGGTGTCTGCGGGGGCTGATGGGACTTTAGCTCTGCAGAGGAAAGCTCTGTCAGTGTGAAGCGGGATGATGAATAAGACTCTCTTGATGATGTGTTTGTGGTCACCTGTGGTTGATGAAGCTGTACGGGCCGCCCTGAGCTCCCAAACTCACTCGGTTCATCTGTCGCTCGCGCCGCCGTCTCTCTCTCGCGCCGGACTCGCATGTCTCCGTCAGGTCCTGTACAGCGCATGTGTGCACTGCTGAGTATTCTGTGTAAAGTGCTGTTAGTCGTTGCGGTGTGTGTTTTTGTCAGTGTTTACCAGGTAGTTGTTGTTGAGGAAACTTGCGGCACGTCCCATCGCCTCATAGCACAGTGAGGAAGAGGAGGGTGAAGAGGCTGCGGATGAAGGAACGGGTTCAACAGAGCTGTCCGACACGATACTGCTGGGCCGCTACACACACACACACACACACACACACACGTCAAGTCACATTATTCATGGAGTGTTTTCTCATTGAACTCCTTGTTTTTAAATGTTACTTGTTTCAGAGAACATTCAAAAGTAACACTGGCTTAATGATAAAATGGAATGTTCGTTTTAACGAAAGTTTAAAAAGTGTCATTTATTGGGAACATTATCAAAACGTTCTTAGAACATATTTTTGTTAGCTGGGTCGCTTCAAAACAGCCTCATAGCAACAACAAGAAAATAACAGTTTCGCAAAATTCATCAATTATGAAAATTATTCAGATCAATTCAGTTCAATGTTGATTCAGTTCAGTTCAATAACTGTATAATATAAATTTATTTTTTCATTCTTTTTTTCTTCTATTATTTTAACTAACTTAACTAAATTTTTCATTTTAAATTCAGCTCAGTTCAGGTTTTGCTCTCCCTCCGAACAGTGTCGGACAAATCAATAATATCACTGTATGTTCATTTAAACGTGTGTCTGACTAACAACGAAAAAAAACCAAAGGATTTTTCCATCAGCTTTTGGATTATTAACAATAGTTTATGATCATGACACTGGGGCTGACCAATTCTGACATAATATTAAAACTATAAAACCACTTCAAATATGACAACTGCACTGAAATAAAACCACTGAACATAAACACGCTGCGGGTTGTTGACAAATATAAAGCCCATGAACATTTTACTCAACATTAAGTACACGACGAGGTTCACACGCATCTGTTTGATACTGTGTTGCAGATGCACTTTGTTACTGAAGAACAAAGAGTGTTTAGTCATCACTGAACGCCAGACGACTCTTTCAAACTCTTTCAGTCTAGCAGCTGGAAAGGTTAAATGATACCAGTATAAACACCGCTGACCTCTGCAGTCCCACGAAGACACCGGTTAGCTTTTACAAGACAAGTAAGAGCTTTCAAAATTACTGATTTACTGTATTTTATGTTGTAGAATAAAAATAAAACATGAAAATATCTTGGGCTTGAGACAAAGATTCCTTATTTCATGCATTTAACCAAAAAACACACTGAAAGAAAACAAACAAAAAACATGTTTAATATAGTTTTTATTAATATTTAAAATATTAAACATTTTATTTTAATTAGTTTTTTTTTGTCTATAATTTATTTTTTTTATATATTTTATGTGTAGAATAAAACATGAAAATATATTAAGCTTGTGTTAAACCTTATTTTAGGCATTTAGTTAAAAAAAAAAAGCTAACATTTAATTTTATTAATATTTTGAAGTAGTTGTCACGTTTTAATTGTAATTTTAGCTCAAGTTTTAGTAATTTTGTTTATCTTTTTTTTCTTATTTTAGTTTATATATAATATAGTTATTTTGGTATACATAAAATGATATTGTAAATTGTATTGTAAACTTAAACTGAAAAATATTTAAATAAGTTCAGGGTTTTTTATATACATTTTATTTAAGCTAAGGTTTTATTTTTATTCCGAATAATTAATTTTTTTTTATATAGATTACATTTTTTAAGTTTAAGTTTTTCATTTTAGTTCATTTTTATTTTATTTCAAGTAATGAAAATTATTTTTTTAATGATTTTTGTTTTAGCAAACAACAACGATTCATCATTCCAGTCCTCACAAAAAAAAAAAAAAGATTTTTTTTTTTTCCCGTTTGAGAAGCTGTTTTCACTCATACGTCATAATCGGGAAGAAAAGATGATTGCAAATTCTGTTTCGTGGCTTAAAAAAAAAAAATCAATATTTGTTAATTCAATATTTCCTGCCCTACGTTCCTGTTTCAGCAGGAAATACATTATGATTATGTGGTTTGAGATGAAGCTCTGCGTCTACCTCACTCTGTGCTTTAGTGCAGGGCACAGGAAGACACGCCCCCTTCACCCTAAGCTCCACCTCCTGGGCAGATTGGGCGTCGACGGCCACAGGCTGATCTCGTGGAGTGGAATCAGCTGAAACATGCCAAAAATACTCCTGAGACACGTCCTGCGCCAGAGGAGGCTCTTCCCAAACAACTACAACACACACACACACACACACTTCAGAAACTGTCTGTCGTCATAGCAACTGCTGCTTCCTGCTACACAGGAGATAAATATAAAGATGTGCATGACTTCAGATAGAAACACTACTGCTCAAAAGTTTATTATTTTTGAGATTATTTATTTATTTTTGAAAGAAATTGTTGATTTAATTGATTCATCAAGGACGCATTAAATTGATCAAAGGTGTCAGGAAAGGCATTTTATAATGTTACAAAAGCTTTCTATTTTAAATAAATGCTATTCTTCTGACTTTCTATTCATCTGTGAATCCTGAAAAACAAAATGAATCAATTTTCCACAAAAATACTGATCTGTTTTCAACATTGATAATAATCAGAAGTGTTTATCTAGCAGCAAATCATCATATTAGAATGGTTTCTGAAGATCATGTGACACTGAAGACTGGAGTAATGATGCTGAAAATACAGCTGCACATCACATAAATAAATTACAGTTTAACATATTCAAGTAGAAAACAGCTGTTCTTAATACTAATAATATTTCAAAATTTTTACAGTATTTTTGATCAAATAAACGCAGCCTCGCGGAGCAGAAAAGCGTATATTTCTGATGGTCACCTGTCCCTTGAGGCGTCTCCACAGAGGGGCTCTCCTGCGACAGCGTGGTCCAGCTGGAGTCTCCTCCTCCTCCTCCTCCTCCACCTGTTTCTCGGGTCTCAGCAGGGGTTCGGGCGACTCCTGGGTCTCGTCTCCTCTCAGCTTCAGGCGTAACGGGCTCATCTGCAGTCGCGCTCTTACAGGAGAACCGCCGCTTTCTGCCGTCCCGTCTCTGACGTGGCTCACGCGCTCGTTGTTGGGCCGGACGTCCAGTTGGTAAACATCCAGCGTCTCGCCGGGACTCTCCTCCTCCTCCTCCTCTTCCTCGCTGGCCAGCAGGAGCAGGGGGTTCTGGCGGGAGGGTGAGGTGCACCTCCACGTGGTTCTCTTTCGCGCCCACGTCTGCGCCTCTAGTTTGGGCAGGAGGTGTTTCTCCTCCTGCGGGCTGCGTGTCTTTATCTGGGCTGGGCCCTCGGGCCTATCCTCTTCTCTCTCGATGGTACTCATTAGAAAGCTCTTGGTCCTCCTCCTGATGGTGGGGGTTCTTCTGGTTGGTCCTTTCCCCTCCAGCCAATCCCAGCTGCTCCTCACCAGGTTCCTGTCGTTTCTTGTTGAGGTCCAGCTGCTGCTCCTCCTTGAGCTGCAGGTTGGTTGGTTGCCTAGTTTTTTTGGCCAGTTTGGGGGTTGGAGGCAGAGAAGGAGAGCGAGGAGCATAGAGGCGATGAAGATGCATTTTTAGAGGCGGATTTCGTCGCGGGGCGGGTCTTCGGCTAGAGGAGGCGCGTGGCTTTGGTTTAAAGGGGCGGGGTTTTGGCTCAAACCCATCGCGTTTTTGAATATTTGGTCAGCACATATTTCTGACGACTCTTCGAGCCCTTGCGTTTCCTTGGAAACGGTGACCACGCCCTCCTTTATGGTGTCGCAGCTCAGCTGCTGGTTGTGGGAGGAGCGTAAGTTTGAGAAAGGTGGGCGGAGTCAACAGCGAGACGCCGTGATTGGTTGATTCTATGGTCGATGCACTTGCGGCTGAGCGGGGCTTCTTCAGTGACATCATCGCAAACGATTAATTGGCTGCAAAAGATAAAGAGAACGAGGGTTAATTACCTTCACTAATCCCTGTCACTGAAAACACAGCTGGAAAGGATATTTAGTTATTTATCAAAGGAAAACACACACAACTATAATCACATCTTAGAACTTTCTCCTATTAAAGAATCTCACAAATGAGATCTTGTTGATATCTCAGTCGTTTTTCTCCCAGAAAGCAATGATTTGTACTCTTCTTCTCCTGTTCCTCACAAGCTCCAGAACAGATCTCAATACTGTCTCAATCTTTTCATCAGGTTTGTCAGAGTATGAAACGCAACCATTTCTCATCTGCCATCCACACTGATTTAATAGCTTGTGGATTAGATCTACTTTTGCACTTTTAATGATCACTGAAGTTGTTTATATCGACTTTCAGTGTTGGGGGTAATGCATTACAAGTATGTACAGTATTTATGTATTTAGTCCCATTTTATTAACCAAAGTCTTTGCTAATACACAATTAGTTACTTTTTTAGGGAGTAATGCAAAATTTTGTTGCTCTAATTCCGTTTTTATGAGCTGCTGACTGCATTGACACAGAATTTAGAGTTTCTTTAAAGAATGAAGAAATCTACATCTACATTTGTGTCTATTGCCACAGTCATCTATTTGAGACTTTGCATGAAACACAACTGAGAATGAGAATGAGTGATAACATCTGCTCTGTTAATCAGCCGAGTTTCACTGTGTCACCCGATCACCTTTACCTGAACTGCACAGTCGGCACAGCGTCTCATGTTAAACTCCAAACAAACGGGGGTTCAGTACATAGTCACACACACACAGCCACCACCAGACACAACACACACACACACACACACACACAAATACACAAACACAAACAACGGCTTTGATGGACTGGGCTGGAAAATGTGTTTGCTGCAGATTTCCACTGAAGATTATACAGCATTATTCACCACAACAGCCCGCATGCAACACACACATACGCATACGCATACACACACACACACACACACACACACGTGTGTGTCAGTCTCCACATGCGTGGCTGTTTTTCTGTGCATCAGCCAAATGATGTTTTGACTGATCGCAACACTGATACTGTATTCAAAATTATATTATTGTGTTCATTAACTCAGATTTTACGTAAATATAGTTATTCAAGAAGGCAACGGATATTAAATATATATTTACAGAAAATCATAAGGATTAAGCTGTTTTTAACTCTGATTTTACACTAACGGAGACAGGTCTGTAAAACTGCACAATACAAATAGTTTATATTTGTTTTGTGCCTCCCCTATTTTAATATGCAATAAAATATAACAGCAAAACTGCAAGACCTGGAGTGTATAACAGTATAGTAAAGTGCAATATTGCACAATACAGTAAAATACAATAAAAAAAATTATATATCTGCAAAAAATGCAAGACTCAGTAACTATAGTAAAAGACTGTTGGATAATTTATACAACTCTTTGATTATAATCCTATATGCAATACAATTTGAAATCAATCTAGCAAAAATGCAAGTGTATAACAGTAATAGTACATTACAGTATTGCATATATTGTAAAACACTTTTTGGAAAATAATTTATGCAAACACTTATTATAATCCTATATGCAATAAAAATGTAAAAAAAATACACACAGCAAAACTTAAAGACTTAATAACTTTACTATAGTATAGCATTGCAATAATTGCATATTCTTATAACTGATTTTAATCATTTATGCAATAAGACTTAAAATAAGATATACCAGCAAAAATGCAGCTTTAGTATAGTACAGTATTGCAATAATTGCATATTCTAACTGTTTACAATCTTATATGCAATAAGATTTGAAATAAGGTATAGCAAAAATGCAAGACTCAATGACTACTAATGCATAATGTACAGTAGAAAAAGACAATAATGTACACAACTCTTTGATTATAATGCTAAATGCAACAAAACTGCAAATGCAACATCGCAAACAACACAGACATTTAAGTATTTAAAATAAAAATATTTCCCAAAGTTTGATGAAAATACAGCAATGACATCAGGATGCACAGAAGTTGTTTGTCCTCCTGATCATGACAGATCGCTTCTGATCGGCCCAAAACACTCGCGCGATGAATGACGCACATCTCAACTTACAAACAGTCTGCAACAAATCATCATCATCATCATCATCATCTGACACGATTAGACATACACACGCGTGTATTCCTGCATGACATTGTTGTGACAGCAAGAAGTGTCAAGTCACTGTCTCGTAAGGCGCATCCTGTGCATGATAAACTCAATTCAGTCATCAATTCTATAAAGTTGCTGAACCGAAGATACATCAAATCAATCGGAATAATCAATAATCATCGCGCGTGTATTGTGTGTGTGCGTGTGAAAGCATGACGTCATGCTTTCAGAGACGGTCACTTACCAGCACCGGCAGCGCGCGAGCGGCTCGGCTGTTCTCTCGCCTGAAGATGCTGATTCGGTGACGCCCGGTTTTAAAGTCCAGACTCCCGCAATCTGAGACCTCTCCGCACCGCCCGCGCCGCTCACAGAATGCGCGCCCAGTGCCGCTGTCTCCGAGTTATGGCAAGCTAAAGTATTCATAACAGTGCCGGCGCTGTGGTGGGGCATTCGAGGGCCGTGCCCCCCCTAGCGGTCATTGATGCCCCTCCTACAGGCCATGGCGTGGCCCCTTCGCAAAACATCCCTTTTAGTTATTATTTTAATATTAAATGTTCAAACTGTAACTTAAATTAAATAAAATAAAAAGAATGGGGAAAATGCATAATTTTGGTTGTTCATGGCACATTACTAGGCTTCGAATGCTTATTGGTCGCCGAGTAAACTTGTTACATTTGATTTGCAGCGCTCGCAAAATCCATTTCAAGTTGAAGAACAGTTTGTCCATCTATATTATAGACAGTTGTTAGCAGCTAATTTTTAAAAAAGCAGGTGAATTGTTGATGAATGTTTGTGGGTTCTAACTGCATTTGTGTTTTATACTTGGCTGTCTGTAAAGATATGTGGGCTTATGTCATTTCTGCTTGGTACGTGCGTAAACTGCTGGGAGGTGTGTAACCCAGGTTAAAAACAAGTATTAGCATAAAGTAATAGCAGAATATACATTTATTTTGTCCTTTATTTATTTTGTTTAGAAAATGAGTCCTTTAGAGTATTTAAAGTCCTTGAAACCCTAAGAAAAAACGGTGTTTAAAGAAATTATTTTATTTGTTGAGCCACACTTATTTTCAGTATTTTATTTTTTCCATTTCCTGTATTTTATTTTATCTTTATCTATTTCTCAAGTTCTACAAAATTTGCATTCTACGCAAATCAAAAACTAAAAAAATCAGTTAAACATTATACCTTGTGTGAGTGGCTCATTATTGTTGTGACATCCTTATTCTCTGCAGGCGAATTTTAGTCTTCTGATTTAACTGGTCCATACGCAGACATTTGTATGATGATGTCCAACTCGTTTTATGAAGAAAAAAGCTTTAAGTTTTCAGAAACATCTATACGAAAAAACTTTGTCTGATGGGGACATTTTTTTAACCGGTTTTTCAAAGCTTCAAACTGATTCAGTGTTTTATTTTTGTCGTCGTAATTTGTTAATTAAGTATAAAAAATATAAAGCTATTCATTGTAGGCCTATTTTATGTTTTTTTTATTTAGCCTATATTATATTTATATTATTATTTTCTGTCCTGTTCTGTTGTTTAGGCTATCTGTTCTGGGCCGGGTTTCCCGATATCAATGTAGCCTAGCCTATCTTAGCTCTTAAAAGCGCTCTCTATGTGCAAGGTTATAAACGTTATCCGCAATTCCTTGCGCGTTTCCCAAAAATGTACATTTTCACAAAAAATGTAGGCTACTGAACTCGTAGAACGCGAGAATAGGTTACTACGTGCTACTTGAGTCGCTGTCCATTCGCTGACGTGCTGAACTAGGCTATACTAACCGTATATGGAATCGTATTCTGAACGTTTAACCTAACAATCGTCGTCTGTTGTGTATTAGGAATCAAGACAGCAATAAGGTCAATAAGGTATAAATTAATATAGTGAAATAATATTTAGATAGATCATTGGAGCTAACATCCTAGGGTAGAATGTCATTCTAGATCATTGGAGCCGTATCCGGTCGGCAAAACAGCAAATTAAAAAAAAAAAATGTCTTCTGTTCCTCTTTTAGATAAAAACCCAAGTCTAAATCTTTCATTGTCATTCTATATAGATCTTTCAGATTTAGGTCTGATTTCCATGCTACTATGATGTTGCCAATGCGTCAAAAAAATATTTATCAAAACGACAGTGCCCCCCCGCCGATGATCCAATGCCCCTCCAGTAGATCTGCTCTGACGCCGACTCTGATTCATAAACGCCTGGTTTTGCGTGACTTCGAAGCGCATGTTAAGAACGCGAGTTTTTATGGGAAATCACACGTCAAGGACGCGCGTTTTGCTGTCAAATCGCCCGGTTTTGACGGGGCACTGTGCAATCAGACCCCCGACCAGGCGTTAATGAACACTTTGGCTTGCCATACTGTGTACGCGTACACTGACCAATCAGAGCGCCGAGCGCAAGATACGGTATGAATATTAATTGGGACATTGCATCAAGTTTCCTAGAGCGTCTAGAAACGTGATTTAATATTCATGAGGCACATATAATGATTAGAGGGATGAAGCACCCACCCACCTGCTCAAAAACATTTTTTAGTTGTTAAAATGCATATATTAATGGTACTTTAATATATTATTTGACGAACACTTCACATCTGAACATAAAAATCAAATAACAATAGTAACAATAAAAACCAACAACCCTCATTTAATTTAAGACTCAGTAACTATAGTATTGGATACTAAAGTAAAAGACTCTTGGATAATTTTTACAACTGTTTGATTATAATCCTATGCACTAAAATTTGAAAAGAAAATCTAGCAAAAATGCAAGTTTACAACAGTATAGTACATTATTGAATAATATTGTAAATCACTTTTGAAAAATTATTTATTCAAACACTAATTCTAATCTTATATGCAATAAAATTTAAAAATAAAACAGCAAAAATGAAAGACTTAATAGCTTAACTATAGTACGTTAAAATGTCTTGTGATTAAAACGTTATTTAAAGGTTACAGAAACGTTTCTTTCAAAGTTCAAGTACAGATAACGTCAAAAGGACATTTTGCGAATATCGAGCTCTGATGTTATGAGAATGTATATCAAATATACAATCAAAATAATCAAATATTAGCTATTGTAATCAGAAAAATCTATTAATTAATTTAATTAAATTTCTTCTCAACAGAGATTCCAAACACTTCTTATATTGTTTAAAGAAGTAAAACATAAATGTCTAACCATATTACTTTAAAATTGTACATTTTTGTTTGCGCATATTAATCAAACACCATGTTAAAAAAAGTCTTTATTGTAGTTTAGACAGTGTTTTAGGGTGAAATGACTTTCAAAACACAAACACAAAGACAAACAACACAAAGTTGGCTCTGAAATTGAGACTCAAAATATTGTCTTTCCATGAACTGTATATCTGATTAAGGCACATGTTAATTAAACCTTTGGCACATGTGATTATTTTAGCAGTAAAACAGTGCCAATCACATGCTTTTGTTGTTAATTCTTGATAACCAATCATTCTTCTGCTTCTGAATGAATATGTGAGCTTACTGTTTTAACATAATCACGTAAACAATGTGTCAGAATAGCACAGAAAACAAGAAAATGACACCATGTGACCTCCACAAGACACTATTATACACGAAAAATATAAAGATAAGATTACTCTGGCACATCCCTTTCTTCACGCTCAATAAAAACACTCATTCCACTCGATTCAGACCTTCTCTCCACAACCAAACACACATTTATATACAAAACCAAACACTTCCCACTGGCAAAATACATTTAAAGTGGCTGAAACGAAAGCTCATTGAATAATCTATGACATCCTAACCAGCCAATCACTGAGCTCCGGAACTCTCCAGCTCTGCTGCGATTGCTGAGAACATTCATCGGTCAGATCAGGCAGATTCTGTGTGCGTCTCTAATGGCTACATGCCTGTGCGTGCGTTTGTATCTGTCAAATAAGCTGCTTAAAATATACGATTATGAGATGAGAGATGAATTCATCACGTTATCGCACCCCGAGCGTCCAAACCTTGCGGCTGCTTTCAGCACTGAGCATCTGAAGCGACACGCTCAGACTTCCTGTGCTCCAGGAATGAGGGAGCGGCTGTGATTGGCAGCAGATCGCTGCTGTGGGCGGGGCTTCTCTTGAGGAAACATGGAGTTGAGATTCAGCTGGCCAATCACAGAGAAGCAAGGAGCCGATCGGATCGAGCGCAGCACTAGAGAGAGAGAGAGAGAGAGAGATTTAAGAAAACAGTTATACATGTAAAGTCACCTAGATGATGATCGTAAAACTGCTTGTTATTAATATAGATTTTTTAATTCTCTAAAAAAAGGACTGAAAGCAATAAAACTTAACAACTTTTAAAAAAAGGAAGAGAGAACTGTGTGTTTGTGTTTGTCTTGTGTGTGTGTGTGTGTGTGTGTGTGTTCTGTCTATCTGGTGTGTGTGTGTGTGTGTGTGTGGTGTGTGTGTGTGTGTGTGTCTGTGTCTCTCTGTGTATGTGTGTGTGTGTGTGTGTGTGTGTGTGTGTGTGTGTGTGTGTGTGTGTGTGTCTGACCGTCTCGGCTGTGTCGGTCTCTCAGAGCGTCTCTGGCCTGCTGGTTTCCTCTGGCGGCTGCCTGATGATAAAGACTGACGGCGGTCTGGACACACGGAGACACGCCGAAACCCGTCTCGTAGCACTGAGCCAGACACACCAGAGCCGCAGTGTCCTGCACGTCAACACAGCATCTTCAGACCTCACATCACTCGTCGTTTAAAACATTCAAAGCGTTCGAGTACATGAAGAGGACAGGTGCGTTACCCCGCTCTCAGCCGCCACCCTGAAATAATGAACACACTTCTTCTCATCACAGTCCGGACGCTGAGACAAAACCACACCCAGATACACCTGAGCCTGGAGACAGAGACACACACGAGATTTTATTTATATATATTTTAATATATTTTTATATTATTGTTTTATATTATACTTTATATTTAAATTATTTAATATATTTAATTTTATATTAAGAATATTTATTTTAATTGTTTTATATATATATTTTTTTTAAATAATATTTATATTTTAGATATTTACATATTTATATTATACTTATTTTTTCTAGTTTTGTATTAACATTATATTGCACACGGTACCTCAGTGAGTCCGGCGTCTGCGGCCGTCTGCAGGAAGTTGAGCGCCGCTGCGGTGTCCGTCTCTGAGCTCTGCTGCCCTCTGCTGCTCAGGAGGAGTTTAGCACAGCGATACTGAGCCTGACGGTGACCAGCGACTGCGGCGCGTCTGTAATAATGCACCGCCTGAGAGACAACAGACGATAATAAAGAGAGAAGTAATTATTGGTATTACTATTATTTAAATAATAAAAAAAATCAAACCAATACACCAGTGGAACTTATCTGTCTTTATTTCTTCTCTCAACGATGCAATTTTTATGTGCTGCAAGTTAAAAAGAGGTGCAACGTTTTTTCCAGAAAATATGGTATATGAGTGTAAACGTGTATGTATATATAATGTTATGATAATAATTATTGTATTATTGTTTAAATTATAAAAATTAAACTAATCAAAGATTTTAATGCAATACTACTAGACTGTAAAATTTAATAAGCATTATTATTATTATTATTATTATTTATCATTTACTGTTGTGTTGTAAAATAAAATAAAAAAAAGTATTTTGTTTAACCCCCCTCCAAAAAAAAAAAAGGATTTAATAATAATAAAAAAATACATAAATTTTAATTTATAACATTTTATTTGAAGTTGTATTTGTAAATTACAATACTAATATTTACATCTGTAAAAATGTCTTTAATTTCAAATATTAAAACACAGGGCTTTGGTTTTGGCGTCTTTTGTTGATTTAATTTATAAACGATTCTCAATACAAGTTTGGAAATATGAATGTACTGTAAAATGGAGCAATTTTTAATATCTGTGAGCAAAATACAGATAAAATGTCTTCTAATTCTACTTTTATTTTTATTACTGTTCTTTTAAATGATGTACTGGATTTCCTGATATGCCAGTCATTTTTTTTAATCATCTGAAACATGTATTAAATAATTTTTTCCAAAGCAAGTTACAGTATGCAATTAAAATCAAGCATGCAAATATTTTCAAACATGCAAAATGCATGCATCCATATACTGTTACTAAGGGAAAACCGCGGCACCTTGCTGAGGTCCGTCTGCACGCCTCGTCCCTTCTCGTAACACACTCCCAGGTTAAACTGAGCTTTGCTGTAGTCGTGCTGCGCCGAGGCCAGGAAACAGGAGAAGGCCGTCTCGTAGTCGCCGGCTCTCGCGCTCTCCAGACCTGAAACACAGCGAGCAGCACTCGTTCAGACGCACTTCACATCACACAGCGGCGCTCTGAGTGCGCGAGCTCGTCATTACCGATGATGTTGAGGATCACAGGAACGCTGCCGTCTGCCACGCGTCGCAGATTCTGCGCTGCTGCGTCGAGAGAAACACCCTCCTGCAGGACACATACACGACAAACACGTCATTTACATCTAGTTATATACTGCTCTATACAACACAGACTGCACAGGAATAAACAGCAAAATAACAGTGCTATTGTTGCTAAATCTATCTTAAGTTATTATAAAAAATGTGATATTTTATATATAAACAGATCTATAGAGGAGATATGTGTTTTTTTGTTTTGTTTTGTCAAATATATAAAAGATATATTTTTACGAGAGGAGAAGTTTTTTGTGAAATGTGTATAAAAGTAATGAGTTTATGCTTAAAACAAGAGAAACTAAGAAGAATGTTGTCAGAAAATAAACTTAATTCTTGTTTTCTGGAAAATGTATGAAAACTGAGTAGGTTTTTGCTTAAAACAATAAAAACAAACTTAATGCAAAAACAAAACAATGATTATTTTTCTGACCCCATTGTTTTTATTCAAAACCTTGATGGATTTTATAGAAAACAAGACAAAAATATTGAGTGATAAATCATTTTTTGCAGTCTTTTCAGCTTAATTTAGTCGATGTGGATTCAGTTCACTTAACAACTGTTAATAATGAAATTAATTCAATTTCAGCTATAAAACAGCTCTACGAAAGACAACAGTCAGTTCAATTGTGATTCAAGTACAAGGACAGACTGTGTTTTTGGGTCTAATCTGTTACCTCTGGTTTCAGGTGTTCAGGAAAGAGAGTTTCATCTGTAAGAAGATCAAGAATCAAGCGTCAGCACTTCACATCTGTACCTTATGAATCTGCAAGTGCATTGTTTTATTGTGTTTATTTAAACTGTCGTCAAACACAATGCAAAAAGAACAAGGCACAGTTCAGTTCAGAACGTGTCAAGTACAGAATAAGAACAATCACAAATATAAAGTGCACATTTATGTAGAAATGAATAAACAGTATAATATAAAGTAGTATTTGTTTCAGCTGTGAATGTGTTTGTGTGTTTTCTGATGGCAGTAGTGTGGCGCGGCTCTCGGGGTCTTCTTGTTGTTGTCATCAGAGCTGTGCGCCGTCTGCAGGTCAGAGGTCACGTCTCCATCACTGTTGCCATGACTACGGTCACTGGAGCCGCTGTCTGGGGTCTGCAGCGCCCCGTGCAGGCATTTCACCGCCACACCGCTGGATAAAGCATCCGGCCTGGACACTGAGACACAAACCACTCGTTATTTTATTATTATTGTTTATTATTATTACTTATTGTTGGTATTGTTATTAATATAATTATTATATATATATTTTTAATTATGCATATGCATGTAAATGTTACTAATGCTTTGGCAATAATACATTTTTATTGACTGATCTCTAATTGGTTGAAATTTTTATTTTTCATTTCTACTTAATCATTAGTAGTAGTGGTAGTAGGAATAGTATTTATTTATTTATTTTTATTATTTTTTTTGATCTGGATATTCTTATTTTATTTATTTTTATTTATGCATATACCTGCATGTGTTACTAATGTGTTTTTTTTGTTTATTATTGGTTAATCTTTTATTGTTATATATTTTTTTTTTTTTTATTTTTTTTTTTTTTTTGTTTTGTTGTTATTTTAAATTATGCATATCTGTGAAATTGTTACTAATGCTTTCTCAAAAATATTAAAAATATGTCAGTAAAAATACTAAATTCTGAATCTGTGTTGGCCTGACTGATCTCTGATTGGTCAAATTCTGTTTTTACTTTATTATTTTATTTTAATCTGGATGTTTTATTTAAATGATGTATATGCATGTAAATGTTACTAATGATAATCATTTATAATATGTGACCCCGGAGCACAAAAGCAGTGTTAAGTCTCTGGGGGATATTTGTAGAAATAACCAAAAATACATTGTATGGGTCAAAATTATAGATTTTTCTTTTATGCCAAAAATCATTAGGATATTAAGTAAAGATCATGTTCCATGAAGATATTTTGTACATTTCTTACCGTAAATATATCAAAACTTAATTTTTGATTAGTAATATGCATTGCTAAGAACTTCATTTGAACAACTTTAAAGATGATTTTCTCAATATTTAGATTTTTTTGCACCCTCAGATTCCAGATTTTCAAATATTGTCCTCCTAACAAACCAGACATCAATGGAGAGATGATTTATTCAGCTTTCAGATGATGTATAAACCTCAATTTCGAAAAACTGACACTTAAGACATATAAAGGTTTTGTGGTCCAGGCTTAATCTTAATCTGTTGCCTGAGTGATCTCTGATTGGCTGAAGTGTTGTGTGATTGACAGCAGGACTCACAGATGTCAATCAGGACTTTGTAGGAGCATTTCTGTATCTGGGCCGGTCCAGGGTTCTGATCCGTGTGCGAGGACAGCCGAGAGTGAATCCTGCGACAGAGCTGCATGAAGAGAACCGCAGCGGCGCCCTGCACACACACACACACACACACACACACACACCAGTTAATAAAACACACGACAGAGATGACACACGAAACACAGTAGAGTTATACGTGAATTACCCATCCCACTGCATCGAGAGCGGTGTATCTGGGCAGACCAGTGTAGCAGAACTGAGACGCTCTCTTCTTCTTCTGATCGTGAGAACTGTGAGAACTGAGGGACAGAGGGACAGTTAGCTCACCTCAGTGGTTTAGGGGTCAGGGGTCAGGCGTGCGCTCCAGTACCTGCTGCTGTCAGACGCGTGTCGTCCGCTGGTCAGGATGGAGGAGTTGATGACCTCGTCCTCCACGTGATGACCCTGCGAGAGCCGCAGCTGGGCGTTTCCATGGCAACGGCTCAACACTGCGGGTCAGGAGCAAAACACATGAGAGGTTTCAGAGATCCGGTGTTTACCGACCCACAAATGCAACATTTGATGAAATGAAACAAAGGAAACTTCCAGTTACTTTAGATAAGAAACAAAGTCTCATCTTTCAAATTATGTCCATTTTTTCTGGAAATTCAAACTATTAATGCTGCTTTGACACTCTGTGTTGTGGCGCGACAGATCGCTGTATAAACACCTCCGTGAGCGCGGTCATCCCTTGCTCTTTAATACTTGTATTCATGCCTCGTGTAATCACTCAATCAGTGTTTCACCCGCAGAAAGATGACAATGTAGCATTTCATTCACCTCAGGAAAGTCTCAGTGTCCACAACTCTATAACTGAAAGATTAGAGATCTAGAGAAGATCATTTCGCCAAATATTAGACTATATACTCGATATATTTTACTTTACCTGTTAGTGATGTCTTAGTGTATGTTTAAATAAATCTGTTCTGAAACATGTTATGACAGCCACTGTGTAAATGATTATATTTCAACAGCAAATAGAAATGTTAGAAAAGTTTAGAAAGTTTTTATATGTGTTTCAAAAAATAGATCAGTAGTAGGAAGTGATCACATCCTGTATGCTTCTCATATTGAGAGAGAGAGAGTTTGTGTGTGTGTGTAATGATGATAATGATCAGAGGAAGCTTTAAAAGTTGTTCTAATTGCACGAGTGCACAACGATAAAGATAACGCAGAGGAACGATGTCACTGGAATCAGTTCCAGATGTTTTTATTTATTTTTTTTGCAGCAGGCATATCGATACTGAAGTATTTATATATCGATACTGATGCGAGTTTCGAAAGTATCGATACTCAAATAAAAAAATATCGATACCATGGTGTGTGTGTTTTTTTTAACAGTGATAAGTTGCAATTAAGGCATATTGAATGTTGAAATGCGTTTCAAATATAAAGTTAAGTGGGCCTCATTACCCATTTTACTCTTAGTAGTAATTTAATATTTTAATCAATTTCGTAACTTAAAGGTTCAGTTTACAGGCATCTGTATCTGTATCGACGATACTGGCTTTTTTCATATTGGTATCGTATCGAAAACAAAATAAGTCGTATCGCCCATCCCTACTGATGAACGATAAAAACATCGACAGCCAATCAGAATCCACCTTTATCGTTATACAGTAGATTTCGTTCTTGGTGTGAACGGGACTTAAAACGCTTGACAAGTGCGAACAGTTTTGTCATCTGCCGCTTCAAAGTATAGATGAGGTGTTGAATTCATTATTTTTTCAGAATAAAAACGATAATTAAAACTCTATAGTTGTAGTTAATACAATAACGTTATGTTTACATAATCGCGCTTTTCTTAAGTTTGATAGATTCTGATTGGCTGTCGATATTTATTTATTTTTTTAGTTCTGAAAGTGAATCCAGTGATATCGTTCTTCTTCTGATATCATGTCGTTATGGCCATAATAACTGTATTATTACCTATTTTCATAGAATCAGAACGATTATTAAAATGTCACAGTGTAGTTATCGTTAGTTATCCTCGTAGAATTTATTTATTTGTTTGTGTGTATGTGTGTGTTTTCCGTTTTCTGTTGATCTTAATACACTTTGCATCGCTGTTCAAAAACTGAAACCGAAACTATCCTCAAACTTATTAAAATGTGTTTTATTCAGATATTCAACTTAAGTCCTGTTCCTCTTAATGTTACTTGTTACACAATCGCATTCAGTGAAACATCGCAACAATGTATCACTGTGTTAATGTATCGTATCGATGTATCTGTTTGTGTCAGTGTATTAATGTATCGCAGCTCACCTCTGCCCACCAAACTCTGAATCCTCCACATGTCTGCTGTTGTTTCTGTAAATTTATGAGGATTAATAAACTCACGCCATGATGCTCTCTGACAGTCACGAGTTACAGCCGGGGCTCGGTGAAGGACGAACGGCGGAAATGACGCAATCCCTCCTAAATTATAAAATACAGTCTGCAGTTCATTCTCCCGCCGCCAGAGGCCGCCGCTCGCCGGTACAGTTACAGACTCAGTCTGCAGGGCGCTTCTGTTTAGTACGGACAGCTGTGAGGAAGAAACGGCTTAATCCATTATTTAATTGCATTATTATTTTTTACTAAAATATTATTTGTACTAAATTTTTTATAATTTTCTTATTATTACTAAATATTTATATAATTTATTATATTTATATACATTTATATTATATTTTATTGTATTTATGTATTAATTATCATTAATAATGATAATAATAGTAATGTGCATGTTTATTTAAAATCAGATTTCGATTTTCATTATATTATATTGTATATTTTTCAAAACATATTATATATTTTCAAAATATTTATTAAAACATTAAGCCTATTATGTTGTTTACCTGTTGATTCAGTTCAGATGTGTTTTGTTTAACAGGATCTAGTAGTATAAGCTATGGGAGAGAAACTTTTTTTTTAAATAAAAGATTTTTTAAATAAAAGTTGTATTTTGTATTTTTATTTTTTTTTTTATTTTTTTTATTTGTTTTGTATTTGTACAATTATTATTATTCTGATATTTATTATTTATTATTATATTTCATTAATTTTATTTTTATTAAAACATTATTTTTTTAAGTTAATTTATATTAATAATAAGTATTATTATTATTTTGTAATGTTATTACATTGTTTACCTGTTGTTTCAGTTTGTGTTATGTGTAACAGTCTGTGTGTGTGTGTGTGTGTGTGTGTGTGTGTGTGTGTGTGTGTGTGTGTGTGTGTGTGTGTGTGTGTGTGTGTGTGTGTGTGTGTGTGTGTGTGGGCTGTAGGGTTTGTAATGAGTGGTCTGAAGTCAAACCTGTTCTGTGTTTGTGCTAAAACTAAAGCTGGTTTTGCATGAGGGAGGATCGAAGCCTTTACAGCATCACTGTGGTTTGTCAAAGGCTTCTTCTTGAATTTTCATGAATGTTATAAAGTGGATGGAGCTCACAGACGTGATGTGGTCAGTGATGGGAATCCTCAAACGCTCCTCTGAACCCAGATGTTCTTCTCTCTATAACAGGAGGTCCGGGATGAGAAACCACTGTGACGTGTGGAAGGGCTTCTCTCATGTGAGGTCACCAGAGGTCATATGGTGGTGTCATATGGTGTTCTAAGTGAGTATTTTAGCAAATCTGAGCAGTGGATGACATTGTTGGGATCTCTTCTGAATCTCCACATGTCTGATCACCGCAGGAGAAACATCTGAGAAGCATTTCATCTCATCCTTCATTTAATCGCATGCAGTCTAGAAGAAACAACTGAGATAACAAAGAGACCTTACAGGAAGTGCTTGTGGGCTGTTGTGAGGATTGCAGCCACATGTTTACAGTGAGCTACAGGACTCTTCTTTAACTCGGTACAAACAGCATTATCAGTATCAGCAAGATGTGCACTCAAGTTTAAATCAATGATAAAAAACATTTTTGAAATTTTGAACTCCACTGTAGAAAAACATTTCAATTAATTTATTCTTTAATTATTATTATCAGGTATATATATATATATATAGGTAATGTATAGGACTCATTTATGTCAAATGTATAAAATATATTCCTTTTGCTTCAAGTGTTCAATACTTTAATGTATTTAATAATATATTTGTGTTTATGTGTTGACACAGTGGATCATGAGATATTGCTGCATAGATTAAGGAGTGTTGGCTTATCAAAACATGTTATTTTTAAAAAAAATAAAAATTAAATAATTTTTATGGTTTAAAAATTATTTAATTAATAGAACCCAATGTGTTCAGGCTGAGGGCAAAAAAAAATATTCAGGACTGTTGGAGATTGTTAAAGGAGTTCCTCAAGGATCCGTGTTAGGGCCCCTTTTATTTACTATCTACATAAACAGTATCGATCATGGTAATCAAGACGTTAATTTACATTTTAGATGACACTGTTATGTATTGTGGTGCACCTTCAAAACAGCAAGCCTTGATTAAACTTCAAGCGCCATTTGATGTTTTTCAGTTACGGCTTCATACACTAAAACTTGTTCTGAATGCTGATAAAACTAAAATCATGTTATTCTCAAGCTCGAAAAAGGCGGTAGACAAACTTTATTCCTCTTCAGACTTTGCAAGGTAATGTGATTGAGTTAGTGAAAGAATATAAATATCTTGGTATCACTATCGATGATAAATTATCTTTTGGGTCTCATATAAAAGTGACGTGACATTCAGCCAAGTATGGTGACCCATACTCAGAATTTTAACCCATCCGAAGTGCACACACACAGAGCAGTGAACACACACACACTGTGAACACACACCCGGAGCAGTGGGCAGTCATTTTTATGCTGCGGCGCCCGGGGAGCAGTATGGGGTTCGATGCCTTGCTCAAGGACACCTCAGTCGTGGTATTGAGGGTGGAGAGAGAACTGTACATTCACTCCCCCCACTTACAATTCCTGCCGGCCCAAGACTCGAACTCACAACCCTTCGATTGGGAGTCCAACTCTCTAACCATTAGGCCACGACTTCCGTATTTAATTTAACGAAACAATTAAAAATAAAGCTTGGGTTTTATTTTAGAAATAAGTTCTGTTTTTCATTTAATGTAAGAAAGAGGTTAGTTTCTGCTACTTTCTTGCCTGTACTCGATTATGGTGATTATGCTTCTTCTCAACTTCTTTCTTCTTTGGATGCTGTTTATCACAATGCTTTAAGATTTATATCAGATAGTAAACCTTTAACTCATCATTTGATATATTGTATAATAGAGTATCCTGGCCATCTTTGTCTATTAGAAGGAAAATTCATTTTTACTTAATCATTTATAAAACTATTGTTGCCTTCATATTTAGGTTGTCTAATTCAAAAGAAAAGGGTTGGGAAATATTCCCTCCGGTCTGATAATTGTTTTACTCTCTCTGTCCCATTTGTGAGAACTGAACTGGGAAAAAGGGCTTTTATGTATGCAGCACCGTTTGAATGGAATTCAATCCAAATGAAATTGAAATTACAAACTCTGTTGCCTATGGAACATTTTATATCTATTACTCGGTCACTCGAAGAAGATTCACTGATTTGTAATTGTTTTGAGTGTTTTTTAAATTGTGTATTTGTTGTTTTAATTTGTAAGTGTGATGTAACTGCTGTCCATTCTTGGCCAGGACTCTCCTGTGAAAGAGATTTTAATCTCAGAGAGATTTTCCTGGTTAAATAAAGGTCAAATAATAAAAAAAAAAATATAAAAAAATGTGATTATTTAAGTGATACATTGATAATGTTTGTATTTCCCTATTGTGAATGTATGTATATATATATATATATATATATATATATATATATATATATATATATATATATATATATATATATATATTCAGTTTTAGTTAGTAGAAATAAAATAAAGCTTGATAAAATGACAAAATAACACAAATAACTAAAACTTAATCTATACCGATTTTGGTTGAAATCAAGCTTAAATTAAATATAAATGTTAGCTGAAAAACATAAATAAAAAATCTTTACATTTTGAAAATTTGCCTTAGCAACTAGTTGAAGTGAAGTGCTAAAATTATTAACACTTAAACTGAAATAAAATAAAGCTTTTTTTTTAAAAAAAAAAAAAAAAAAACTATTAGAAATTTTGCCTAAGCAAAAATTACTATTAAATCTGATATAAAACTAAAGCTTTATAGAAATGTATATAAAAATTTAAATTATAAAAAGTACATAACAAGTTTATTAAAACTATTCAGAAGATCTAAAATTACTAAAAACTAAATACAAATATATTAAACCATATAAATTAAACTAATAAAAATTTAAATTACTAAAGTTAATAAAAAAATACCAAACCTTAAAATTGTTTCCAATAATTGAAAGATAAATAAAAAATTTAAACTGAAAAAAAAAAAAAATTAAATTTTAGAAATATTACTTAAACTATTTTTAAAACAATGGTATTGAAAATAAGCTAAAATGAAATATGAAAAACAAACATAAAAACTTTTGCCTTGCTAAGTAAAATAAAATAAAGTGATGTAGAAATATAAGAACAACAATAATAATACAAATATAAAAACCTAATAAAAAATAGCAAAACTACATAAAATATCCATTTGCATCTAAATCATCTAAAAAAAAAGCGATGTAACTGCGTATGTTTTTAAAATCATTCTCTGCTCATTGTTCATGAACATTTTGTTGTGTGTGTGTGTGTGTGTGTGTGTGTGTGTGTGTGTGAGATGACATGCTTTGGGACAGGACTAGTTTCCTTTCTCTCTCTCTCTCTCTCTCTGTTAATACAGTATGTTAAGGAAATAACGCGGTCAGGGGCCCAACGGGGAGAGGGAGAGAGAGAGAGAGAGAGAGAGAGAGAGAGAGATCTCCTCCAGCTGCTCCACTCCACTCCAGACCATCCTCTTCATCGCAGATCCGCTCTCCCTCTGCGGTCGGAGATACAAAGTCCAGCAGCTTGAAGAGTTTATCCGCGGTTTGATGAGGCTCCGTGGCTCCGCGGAGCGCCGGAAGGAGACGGGGGAGGAGGGGGCGGAGGCGCGGGGAGGCCGCGGAGGGGCTCCGGAGATGCCGAGGGGGGCAGAGACGGAGAAACCGAGAGAGCGAGAGATGGCGGCGGGAGGAATCACCACGCTCCCGGCCGCACCGGACGACGGGGCGAGCGGAGGCTTTCCTTCGGGGAACTTCAAGGAGCCCAAGCGGCTTTACTGCAAAAACGGCGGATACTTCCTGCGGATCAACTCTGACGGGCGAGTGGACGGGATCCGCGAGAAGAGCGACCCGCACAGTGAGTGCGTTTGTTCTGTTCTTCCGCGGAAAAACCGACGATCCAGAGCCTACAAACACCCTTTATGCGTCTGATGTGGAGCAGAGATGAGAATCTGGCCCTGATGATGATGATGATGATGATGATGATTATGTCAGATTTTACAGGTCCATCTTCAGTCTCTTGAGTTCTTCTGCATTCAAAATCTGAATACTGTTCACATTCAGGGACCAGTCATAACTTAGTGTTTTTAAACTAAAACCATATTGTAGCTAAATGTGAAAAAAAAAAAAAAAAAAAAAAAAGTCAGTCATGTTAATCCTGGATTTATTGCTAATTTATAAAAATAAAAATTGAGAAATTGTAAATTAAATGAAAACACAATGGTGCAAAAAAAAATATTAATATTATATTTTGATATAATATTAATGAGAAGTTTTTTTTTTTTGTGTGTATATATATATATATATATATATATATATATATATATATATATATATATATATATATATATATATAGCACTGTATGAAATTTATAATAACATATAATCTGTGAATCATTGGAATGAATGGAATGTAATTAAATTCCTTTTTGAATTTATAAACTCATGATTACTCAAAAAAAACAGTCCAAATCTATGAAACCAACATATTTATTTCTAACAAAACAACAAATATTACTCTGAAAAGTTTTCAGTATTTTTAGGCAAGTAATTTAAATTGTATAAACGTTCACTTTAAGATGAAAAAAGTGATCAGTTTTTCATTCCTCATGGTTCGTCAATAGACACACATATTCATGTTTATCAACAAAATTCAGTCCCAGAGGTGTGACCGATATGGAGAAAGGCAAAATATATTTTATTAAAGCTTTTTTGACACTAATATAACTTTGACACCTCCGTATGGGTCCAAAATGACCTGAAAACAAAACGTGTAACTTTTTATATACGGTTATATCTCTTAAAAAATTTATAAATGAACAAACGTAGTTCAAGAGTTCACAGAATATAGAGTAACTGTGTGTGTGTGTGTGTGTGTGTGTGTGTGTGTGTGTGTGTGTGTTACATCATGTTTTCATAAAGTGTGTTATAAAGACTGGTGAGTGTGTGTAAATGAAGAGGAAATGGTCTCCTTATTCCAAGTTCAGTTCAGTCAAAATAGAAACTGAAACACTGATCTCTTTAGTTTAGACCATAGACTGTAAAAAGTCAGAATTAAAAATCCTGTTGCTAGGGGCAACCACTGAGTGACACTTCTCAAACCCCGCCCACCTCACGCTTCATTTATTCGGACCTGAACCTCTGTGTTTGATACTCTTTACATAGTTTGCATCATTTCTGAGAGTAATCAACCATATTTGTTTCTGATAAAACCTTTGCTGGTAACCATTTACAATAAGGTCCGATTAATTAATGCATTAACTAACAATGAGCAATGCATTTGTTACAGTTATTAATCTTTGTTAGCTTTTAATCAAAAAATTGAAAAATACAACTGTTCACTTGTAATTCATGTCAGCTCAGGTCCAATTAATGATGCAACTTTTGATGAACAATGTTTTCAAATGGAGGCTTGGGAATGAAAACTCACTGACTGAAAACTCATGTTTTAATAATTATAATAACAGAAATCTGTCTATCTATATTGCACATTGAATCTCTTATTTACGTCGTGTTTATACTTTGTTGATTATATAAAAACTATAAGCAAGCGCAGAGCTCGTGCTGAACTTATGAATGACAAAATAACCTTATATAATTCATACATTACATGGTTGAGTGCATGCATAAGTGTATAAGTGCATAGTTTATAGTGCATCCTTTTAAAGTCTGGCATATTGAGCGTTCTGATTTAGATGCCTCTGATTGGCCATCACATTCACGCCCTCAACAGACACCTGTGATTGGCTACAATGCTCAACGCGGCAAAATTAAAACTGTTGGCGTTCTTCACAGAGCACGTGCACAAACACGGGAGCGGAACACAAATCTGTGGCCACCGGAACTAACCGGGAAGGCTGGTGTCATTAGTATTAGGAGTGTAACGGTTGCTCACGGTTCGGTTCATGGTTCGCGAAGTCGGTACGAACCAAGAGTAACTTACAGATCGTTTGTGTGTGTTTGTTCTCTCGCAGTCCGGCTGCAGCTCCAGGCCACGGCCGTCGGTGAGGTGGTGATTAAAGGGATCTGTGCAAACCGTTACCTCGCCATGAACGCGGACGGACGACTGATCGGAACGGTAAGACGCTCTCTTGATCTTACAGCTCTTGGCCTTTACTTTATAATCTTAACCTGTATGCACATTCGGGGGCTGACGTGAAGTCAAGTCAAGTATAGCGCTTTTCACAATACACATCACTTCAAAGCAGCTTTACAGCAGATCTGTATCTTAAAGGGATAGTTCACCCAAAAATAAAAATCACCCAATGATTTACTCACCCTCAAGCCATCCTAACTCTATATGACTTTCTTCTTTAAGACGAATGCTATTGGAGTTATATTAAAAAATGTCCTGGCTCTTCCAAGCTTTATAATGGCAGTGAATGTTCTTTTTTTTCCAATAGTCCAAAAGAAGTCTAGTAAAGTGCAAAACAAAACACTTGTCACAAATTAGAAGTACAAAATGAAGATCTGTAAAGAAAAATGTGGGAGGATTTCAATATAAACCAAGAGGAGACTGGTTTTCCTTTGTTAAAGTACACTGTAAAACCTGATAAGTTCAGAATACTCAAAATTTTTGTGGCCACCGATTACTTAAAAATATTTCATTATAAAACAGATAGTTCCGGTCCTTGATTTCTGATTGGCTGAGCCGCGTTCGAAGCTGTTGTAAATTACTCTACAAACACACACCTTTGTTTACGTTTGTGTGTTGCTCGGCAATGGTTACTTTGTTGGAACCACAACTGTTTCTGAGGAACTACATTGTTTGGCGGAAGAATACTGTTTTTATTAATATCATTACACTTTAACCGTAATAAGTATATGGAATAACCGTTCTTTAAAAGCAATAAGCCTCGTGAAGCCGTGGTTTACAGTGAATTTATAACAGCTAAGGTGCGTTGTTAGGCACGACGTGACATTTCCAACGTAATTACGTAATTTGTGCTAGTGCAAGACCAGCATTTGTCCTCAAAAACCTTAATTTCTTTGCGCCTGAAAACAGTAGGGCTCCAAACTGCGACTAAAACAGTCACATTTATGACCAAAAGTATTAAATTGCAAGTTAAGTTTTTGCTGAGGTCACCACTGGCGATTAGGCCTATGTATTTATGTTATAACTTAAAATTTGCATGTAATGCCCTTTTTTCCTGATTGTTTTGTGATCACATCATTTGCTATGTTCACTAAGACAATGCACATCAAAGTTTTAGTTGAAAAAATAGTTTCAAACAGTCCTCATCTCTGCCACGCAGCTGATAAACGCAGCTCAGTCGTGCAGCGTGAACGAGATCGAAATAACGGAGACGTAAGAAGTGAAAGCGAGGAAAAGCAGCGTCTATTTCATGCACAACTTGAACAAACTACAACAGGTAAAGCTGTCAGCTGTGTGGATATTGGCAATGACGTTAACAATTCTCGTTTATAATCATTAATAATATGACTTCTTCTTAAGATCTCAGGTCTATGCTGTTTTCTTTTAATGCGTGAACTTCATTATTTGAAGCACACTTGCCGTCCAGTAATCGCAAAAAGCTTTGTTACTTTTTAATAAATGAAGTATCAGCTTTAAAATGATTCAAAATTCATAACGAAATACAAACAATGAATACAGTTTTTGGTCCTCTTTAATGAGGCAGGCGCGATCGCGTTAGCGCCTCAGTTCAAGCGCATGCAACCCATTTAATCTTTCTCTTTACTACTCTAGTAGGCTACATAATAAACATGAATTGAAGGGGTTATATGATGCTGCTAAAAAGAACATTATTTTTGGTGTATTTGGTGTAATGAAATGTGTTTATGCGGTTTAAGGTAAAAAAAAAAAAAAAAAAAAAAAACATTATTTTCCACAAAATGTACATTATTGTTTCTCCTCTATGCCCCGCCTTCTGAAACACGTCGATTTTCACAAACCTCATCGCTCTGAAAAGCGAGGTGTGCTGTGATTGGCCAGAGAGGCCATGTAGAGATGTGGGGGGTGTTACAAATAGCCGTTTCAGGGGGGCGTGGACGAGTCTAAACTTTGATAAAGAATATCTCTTTGGATTTGAGACTTTAGTCTTTGCAACTTTACAGATCTTCTTTATTCACCAAGAGCTTGTAACACTCCAAAGAGAAAGGAAAATTGGAAATCGCATCATATGACCCCTTTAAAGGTAAAAGATAGGCTATTTTATAAGAGAGCCCACAGGACAACTTACTGAAATGTCTCAAAAGCTCATTTATTGTTTTAAACTGCAGAAAACGTGTAAAGCTTGTAAACATTGCAACATAATATACATTTACCTCAGCATTAACCCTTCGGTGTCCATAAGCTCATCAGTCAGCTAGAAAAATAACTATAAAGAGGAGCATTTTGCTATATTTATGTGCTATTGCATTTTAATATTTTATGCATTTTTACATGTTGTCTATGATTCAACTCCTATAAAATTGCATTTTACTAATGAAGAAAAACAGACTGAAATGTGAAAGAAATACATTCTTAAAAATAAAGGTGCTTAAAAGGTTCTTCACAGAACCATTTTTGGTTCCACAAAGAAGCATTCGGTCAAAGGTTCTTTAAAGAAGCATCTCTTTCTCAACTTTTTATAATCTGGAGAGCCTTCTTTCACCACAAAGAACCGTTTGTGAAACGTTGAGGTTCTTCAGATGTTAAAGGTTCTTTATGAAACCATTTAGACAAAAAAGGTTATTCTGTGGCATCGTGAAGCACCTTTATTTTTAAGAGTGTATGACAACATTTACAGGATGCACTGAGGAGGAGCCCAAACTACACTCAGTGGCCAAGAGATGCTCCATGATACTGGTACAGAATCTGTGTAATGAACAGTTCTTTCTGACTGTAGATTTCAAGCTGGAAAAGACATTTAGTTCCCACTTTAAGTGAACCTTAGTTCCCAGGTCATCTACAAGATGGAATAAAATGCTGATAAAGTCAAGAAAAGATGAGACATAAACATGACAGTATGATTGAAATGTTAAAATGTAAAAAAATAAAAAATAAATAAATAAAAAGAAATTATTTGGCACCTAAGTTTTTTTTCTTATAGGAGCCAATGGAAAGACATGAATATCATGATGACATGGGGGCGAGTAAATTATCAGGAGATTTTTATTCTGGAAGTGAAGAAATGTGACCAGTTACAGGACCTAAGAGAAGCCAGTAGTCCTGTCGCATCGTATCTTGAATAATCAGAAAAATCATACAAAATAAAAGATTCAATAAAATACATATAGTTTACGGCGACAAATGAACAATTACTTTCATTTTCATTTCATTTTCATCACTTTCATTACTCCCCATTGTCAAAAACTGACTTTTTGACAGTAGCCAACATTATTTTGTTTTCTAAACCACATAAAACATTTGAATGATAGAAACCAGGGGTCCGGGGTCCACTAAAGGGCCTCAGAAAACCTCACAGTTGACTTTAAATGACTTAAAATAAGACCAAACAAACTTGCAAATCAGTATTATTGCAGTATAATTGATTTTTTATTATAGTTTTTTGTAAATATTTTGAATTAGATTTTATATATTCCATTTTAAATGTAATTCTAGTTGTAGTTTTAGTAATATTGTTTTGTTTTTGTTTTTAATTAGTTTTTTATATGCCTCTCTCTCTCTCTCTCTCTCTCTCTCTCTCTCTCTCTCTATAGTTTTTTTTAGGTTTTAGTTTTTTTAATTACTCACACACACACACACACACAAGCTGTTTCCGTTGGTGTGGTTTAGGGAATCCTAAGCTCATCTGTAATCCTCTTTCAGAGTTCGTCATAAAGCACAGATCTGTACGTCAGAAGAGTCTGACTCCCGTGAACACATTCACATTTTACCACGGTATCAACATGCTTGAGATTCTTTTGATCGTCCGTTTGTATGAAACTGAAAAACTGAATCATGTCACAAACAGCAGCTGAGTGTAAAGATCCTGTGCCTGTGTTTGCGTTACATTCGAGCACACACACACACACACACACACACACACACACACACACACACACACACTTAAATAAATCTGAATGGGGCATTTCATAGACATGTTATTTTTATTTTAGTTCACAAATTTGACCCCAGAATACGGTTAAATAGACGCACACTCCGAGTTGATTGGAGCTGTGAGAGTCTCTGTGCTCCTGAAACAATGCTTACATTGATGACGGAGGTGTTGCACAACAGTCAGTGAACAGCCAGCTCTCCTTGTTCAAAACTCACGACAGGAAACATCAGCGTCGGCTCTAGAATGAAACATAATAACATAAATGAAACATAACAAAGTCTTGACGTTTCATCTGACGCCATCAACCACCTTCATACTCTCAGGAATAAAGGTTTCACAAGGCTGTTTTGGCAGCAGTGCTCACCCGTTTTTGCACTACAGAAATGATTTTTTACTGAGTATTTCGGTCTTGTTTTCCAGCACAAATATCCAAACATTCTTAAATCAAGATACATTTACTAAAGTAGCAAAACGATTTAGGATTTTAAGTTTAGTGTTCTGAGAAAAATATCAAGATGAAGTAATTTGTGCTGAAAACAAGAACAAATATCTGCCAATGAGTTAAAAAAGAAAAGAAAAGTGTTTTTCCCTTTGAATTTTTCAGACCCATTAGCAGGTATGTTTCTTTTTATAAAGCACAAATGCACTTAAATAAATGTATCTCAACCCTTTGGTGCACATCTTTTTTTTACTTTAATGAGGTGGACATATTATATTTTAGTTTGATTGTTTTTTTTATTTAATATTTTGTATTTTTACAGGACTTTATGGTACTAAATTATATTTATGCAGTAGTTATAATCCTTTTTACATGCACTTTTTGAGCATAGATCTGAAAATAAAATATTAATCTTACATGCTCTGGAGAACAAAAAAGTTTTTTTTTTTGTTTTGTTTTTTGTTTTTTGATTGAAGACTCTTTTTAAAGAAGACACTTGGCAGATTATTGCTGCAATGAAAAACATAATATTTGTAATACTTTGTAATACAAAAACACTATTATATACTATCGATGTAAACAAGTTGTGTTTCAAATTTGAGGTTGATATCACAAAAAAATAAGATTTTGTTTGTGCGCAGTACCAAAAGTTTCCACTAGATAATATTCGCTTCTCAATTATTTCCAATGCAGTCACATTTCACCACGAGGAGTATAAGTGTGACTGTTTTTTAGTGCCATTTAACCCTTTCGAATGTCCATGATTTTTTTTTGTGTTTACGTGGCAAGTGCCAAAACCTTTACTAAGTTTCATACTGTTCTAAAAAATAAAAATAAAAAAATTATAAATATGTTTAACCAAAGCACCAAAGGCTGAAGAATGTTTGAATATTTGCACTGAAAAAGAAGACAAAAAAAAAAAAAAAACTAAGAAATTTTTTTGCATTGCATTTGGTGATCAATTCTTGAAAGATTTTTTTTTTTTTTTAAGTGTGAAAAACATCTTAATAATCTAAAGAATCTTATAACAATGTAAAAAACCTTGGAAAGGATCCATGGATGTTAAAGGTTCTTCACGGAAGCATCAATGGGAATTATTTTTAAGAGTGTAGAGACACATTCATTCTCGTTTAAGATCCTGTTTTAATCTGAAACAGGTCAGATAGTGTTGGCTTTAAACATGAGCAGCATGTCAACATTACGAAGGTCACATAAAACAGCCACACTGGCTGAAGCGCTGGGTTGACGGTCTCACATTCCTGTCAGGAGACGTTTTTCCAGACCATCCGGCTCGAGCTGACTCAGGAAAGCGAGAGGCAGTGTTTCACAAGCTGTTGCCAGATAATAGATGACAAATGCTAATATTCCAGCACAGCTTTTACTGCTGTAGCTGAAATAAGACTCTCGGTGAGGTTTGAGCTCAGAGGGATCCAAAAATCTGAGAGCACACTGAAAAACTGGAAACAAAAAGTTTTAGGATCAAATCACGATGGAGAAACATGATTATTGTGTCCTGTTCATGCAGCTGCTGCTATTAAAGCAGACCACATACTGATGAAAATACATTTTTCAGTTGAACTTTTCAAACTTTTTTAACCAGTTGTTATGCTGATTAGATATTTTATAGTGACAAAAAGGTATTTAATGCTAGAAATTTGAGCTACAATGATGTTAATGAGTTACTTTTTCAAACAAGTAACACAAGTTATTTTGTTTTCCCATTTATTCACTCACACGTCTCCTGCCGCCACTTCCTTCAGCATGAGGCTTATTCATTTCACGTTTGGTGTGAAAAGACCCTTACAGTTTCCAAAAAATATAACTTTAGGGTTTTTTGTTATTAACAAACCAAACAAGCGAGCCCAACCAAGCTGTCAAAAAGTAACATAACGCATTACTTTCTATAAAAAGTAACACAATTGGTTACTTTTTAATTGAGTAATGCAATATTGTAATGCATTACTTTTAAAAATAACTTTCCCCATCACACTTCAAAACATTTTTACATTTTTCCAATCATTATGCTGACTATATATTTAATGCTTTAAATGCTAAACAGAGTGCAGTTTGAGTTAAACTGATGTGTTAATGCTGTCGTCTTCCAATTGAACTTTTTAAGCTGTTTATATATTTCCATTCTTAAAAAATGTTGTTTAATGCTTTAGATGATGCAGGCGGTGATGTTGGTCAATGTTGTCTTGTCTCTGTCTCAGAGGGAGAACAACATATGAATGTTATTTCCTGGAGCGCCTGGAGTCGAATAACTACAACACGTACCGATCCCGGAAGTACACTCCCGACTGGTACGTGGCTCTGAAGAGAACAGGCCCAGTATTATAAAATCGGGGTTCGAAGACCAGCCCGGGCCAGAAGGCCATCCTGTTTCTGCCCCATGGTCAGCCAAGTGCTGATGGAGAGATGCTGTCAAACCTGAACCGAGAGCGACAGACCACTGACTCAGACGATGAGCTCATCCGGATAAGTGCAAGATTCTTCAGCGTGTCTGGAAAAAAACACTTCCCTTCAGCATTTCTATCTAGGAACGCTTCCCAAACAGATGTACTTGGAGAGCATTACCAGGGTTTATTTGTTCGTGTTCGGTCACCCTGGAGATATCAGCAATATCCTCAGATGGGCTTTCGTCAATTCGGACAGGCGCGCGATAATGGATCTCAGATCCAACTTTTCCAAATACAGGTCTTCATTCCACTTGATTCCCTCGAGCAAGGGCAGAAGGGTTGGTTCGGAGAGTTCACTGATCTGCACTAAACCTGCACTATTTCTCGCAGGAATGTTTTTAGTTTGGCTACAAAATGTGAGTTTACTTTAATGCTGCTCCTTTATGCAAATATATGCAAGTATTTCTATACTGTATTTTAGAGAGAGAGAGGGTTTTGCGAACACAAAGATTCGCTTTGATGAAGGGATTCCGAGTACATCATGAATGTTTTTTGTTTGTTCCGTGGAAACTACTTTAATTCTCTTTCGTATATATCATCTTGGCTTAGAACAAATAGTTTTTAATTTAGTTTTAGTTTACTTTGTTGATGCGAGTAACCAGATTAACAGTAACAGTTTATCATTTCTTGAGCAACTGAGAAATCAGATTCCTTGATTAACAAGTCTATAGTAACATATTATAAAAGTTCAAGAAACCCACGTCTTAAAAATAAGGCTCTCCAGTTGGAACAAAGAACCCATTATCAAGATCCGATTTTGGCCATTTAATCAGCTTTTATAAATCCTTTTCATTATAGCACTTGTTCTTTTAAACTAAGAATATATATTCTGGTGTGAATCATAAAAATATAGAAGATTAAGTTTAGTTTTAAGACCCAAGTGTTCTTGCGTGTTGCGCATTAACTGAGAGATCTATTACAAACACTACAACAGCTTTCTTGATATATATTTCAGCAAACAGTACTTTTATAATAGTAAAGAATACTGGTATAATGTTTGCGTTTATTTAGTTATATAGGTTTTTTTTTTTTTTGTTGTTTTTTGTGCACCGGCAGGGTAAATTTAACTGCGAAAGGTCAAAAATAGGCTTAATTTTTCATGTAAGTAAACATATTTAGGTTTTGGTGTAAAATAGAGACCCACATATATTTGTTAAGATAGGTGATTAGATACAGTCCTTCATGAGAATCGCAAACCGGTTCCTCCGTGCTAAATTGAGCAAGCTTTATTTGTAGAGTCCCACTGTCACAAAAACAAAAAAAAAAAGTGGTTAGTTGGTCTTATTTTCCAGTACAAAGTTTGGTATTTTTTTTTTTTTTTTTTGAAGAAAAAGAAAAAGTTACTGACCACAGTTACTGGATGAATGTTTATTTTTTTTTTGGTTTTTTTTAAATGCTTTTCAGCATGTTTTAAGCTCCACAATATATATGCAAATAAAAATCTAAAAATAATCTTGTTGTTCCTTATAGAACATAGTTTTATTTTGCTGATAGCCCATTGCCAATATTTGTTTTTGGTTTGTAAGCATTGAATTTGATACCTTTGTCAGGAACACAGACTATCGTAAGTCCTTTTTTTCTCCAGTAAATGGATCTTGATTTAAAGAAGGTTTATATATTTGGACTAAAAACAAAACGCATTATTTAGTGCAGCTGTATTGTGGCTGGCTGTGGTACAGCTTATAGAAGAGGGCCGGCGAGCTGCTCTCCACTGTGATGTCGATGTCTGTGGGAAAGACCGTTTTCCGCTCCGTACACGCAGAAGTCCGGCTCGTGATCAGCGTGTCCTCGGCGAGTTCAGCCACATCGAACCAAGTGGCAGCGGCAGACACTTCTGAGTGCAGAGGTTGATATTGTAGGATAGCGGAGCTTAGTCTGCAGATCAGGTACATGTCGGACACCCTGAACGCTCTACCGGATCATTTGTGCTGCTGACAGAGACTGAGCTAGAATCGTAACTGGGATCCGCAACGCCCGGTTTTCTTCACAAAACCTCCCGACCGGCCGTCTCGTCCTGAAAATAAATCATCCAGTTGAGAATAGAGAAACGCGTTTCTCCGCATCTGAGCTTGCTGGTCGAATACTGTCAAAACTTCACCGCAACAGGAACTTACTTACTTTGGTTTAAAGCAACCGTTCACTCCAACAGAATTCAGAATTTAAAATGCAGTTTTGTTCTCTTCATCATGCAAACTGTTGTAGAAATGTGGGCACTGCATCATGTCCTCATCAGCATTTGATACTCTGCAGTTAGGGGGGGCCGTCAGAATGAGGAGTCTTCTCCCAGATGTTAACTGATGGTCTGGAGGGCTGTGGGATTACTGTTGATTATTGTGAATGTTTGTGATCAGCTTGTTTTGGACTCTCATTTCTGAACGGCACCCATTTGCAGTGCTGCGAGGCCACTAGCCGCCCCGCGTTTCCACTGTCGGCCTTAAAAGCGCGCGTGATAGTGGCTTGCCAGGGCCAGTCTCCGTTTCCACTGTTCACTTCCCGGGCCTTGATCGTGCCTTCGTCGGGGCGTCCTCGGGGCCAACGGCCCAGGGTTTTTTTGGCCCCGACGAAAAACCTTTGGGCCAAAGCGGGCCCAGCTGGGGCTAGAGGAGTGGTTATGATACAAAGGCGAGTTTTTCGTCTTCGCGTCTGTGATAGCGTCAGCGGCCGTGTTCAGTTCAGAAAGATAACAGCTATAACGCAACATTAAAAACTTTTAAAAATAAGCTGAGCGCCAAAAACTCACTTGTCCGTCAGCAGCGAGTGACTGACATAAACGCGATCCCGATGTGGATTATAATCTTCATAAAAGGCAAAAATATTTTGAAGCGATGTTAAAGAACTATTCCAACGCTAAACATTAACGTTACCAGAATAAACATTTCACAATGCAAAACACTTGTAGAAATCCAGACGTCAGCCACTCTAAGTCTCTATCACAATTTGTTTATTTAATTTAAGTACCATATTGTTATTCGTCATAAGTCTCGGTCTCGAGAGCTTTTAGCTCCGCGTAGCATGTCATCTAAATAAGATATAACTAATGAATTTTTTGTTCGACCTAGCTTTTTTATTACAAATAAGAGTTTTTATCAATCATTTCTAAATGTGACTTAAATAGAGGCTACTGTACCTATCATAATACACATGAACCATGTCTGCGACTGAAGAAGCAGGCTATTTTCATAAGCGATTAGAAATAAATAAATAAAATAGAAACTAAATGTATTTCTGTTGTGCGATTAATTTTGAGTCCTGAAAACTTAAGTTCCATTATTATCAATGTCACTCACTTATAGTAAAATATCGATGCTGTTGAAAGTTGACTATTTAACAAAGCATGCCAAACAAAATGCGCTGCTGTATCATTTTCGTTTTGGGTGATCGCGCTATTTTCCAGTGCCTTATTTCTTAGTTTTCTTAGAACTTCTCTTGTTGGTTAAACGATGGGGTCCGCATGACGTTGTTCCTGAGAGGCGTGTAAAGGGCGTGTTTTCTAGTGACCGCAGCGGGGGAGATTCTGGCCCGACGGTTGGAAACCTGTCGTCTATTCTGGGCCTCGCTGCTGGGTGTGCCCCGAGGTCTATTATCCCGGTGCTGGCCCGTTTTAAAAAGTCCTGGCTCGCATCTTGGCCCGACAGTGGAAATGCGGCTACTGATGCAGTGCCACATTTCTACAAACCTGATGAAGAAACACTGCATTTTCACACATTTTTGGGTGAACTATTGCTTTAAATATTTTCACACAATCAGTTCGACTAATAACTTTGTTTACTGTATCTTAAATGAGATTTATAGAAATATAGAGTAGGGTAAAACTTTACAAGAAGTCCTGAATTAAATCTTTTATTGTACACTCGTGAACACAATGTAACTTTTATACAGAACTGTTTCGGAAAGAGCATTGTGACTTATATAGGTGATTTAATCCTCAGATTTTGTTCATTAGGTACGTATCATTGAAAATTTAGTTTATCTACAAGTCCGACAAAAATATTGTTTTATTTGTATTAAAGAAGGGTACTTTTGTAACTGAATGTTTTGAGGGTCTCAAATCTTAGATGATGTTCTTATAAATGCATATTTGTATTAAAGAAGGTGTTTAGGGTTTCTGTCACTGCTTTTACTTTGTGTAAAAGAAACATTCGTTTTTTGATCATGTTTTCTGGATCTACCGGATGTTTTCTCCAAGATCTGACAGACCAGCGGGAAACTTCCAAGCATTCTTAGTCTGAGAAGGAAAGAAAAGTCTTGTTAAACACGTGCATGTTTATTTTTAGCTGAACACTTAGAAATATATTTTTATGGAAATAAGTCTTTTATCTTTCTGTTTTTGTTTCCACGTTCACAGATGGATCTAAATATTATTTATATCGTATCGTACGATATCAAATATTTTCATAAAATGTTTCTACTAAGGTCCCTTACATATTGAGTTTTAAAAGAATATAGAAAAATGCTGCTAGTTATAAAATGCCACTTTGATTCTTACTTGAGTTGTTTTTTTGGTCAATTAAAAAAATACAATGTAATGTAACAGCTTTAAAGGTTTGTGATATGAAAATCTTCTGTACTATGCAATAAAAATCAATATTTTTGTGGGCATTATGTTTGAAAGTATTTGAATTCTGTCATTAATATGAAGTATTTAACACAAGCTGCATTGCAAATGAAAAACAAATTCAATGTATTGAACAACAATGAAAATATTTTAATGTTGTAATAACTGTTTTTCTAGACACTAAATTAAAAGCTCATAATATCTGCATATAAATTGATTTGCTTTTTAAAAACAATTAGCAGTAAGAAACTACAAGTAAACAGGAAGTGTTAAAGTGATTAGTACTCTGTTCCTGTTTCCGTCTTGTTAACTCCTGATGTTATCATCTGTTTCTCGTTAGTCTGTGTTTTCTTTAAGCTCGTTTGTTTTTAAACACCGTTCGTTGGTCATAGTTTGTCCCTTATTGGTGCGTTCCGGTTTAATTCTTCTGGATGTTCTTGGGTTTTAACTCTTTAATGATTTTGTTGTGTTTTTATAAACGTAAACTGCATTTTGATCCAATTCTCCCTCGACTCTAAATATAGCACTGCATCAGTGTCTCAGCAATGGATGCTCTGCAGTGAATGGGTGCCGTCAGAATGAGAGTCCAAACAGCGATAAAAACATCACAATAATCCACACGTAAAATCCACAGCACTCCACGTCCATCAGTGAACATCTGGAGAAGACAAAAGATGAAACACATCCAGCCTTAAGATTGTTTTTTAACTCAAATACATAGAGTATATAATCCATATCCATACACTTCCTCCAGTGAAAAAGTGCATCTCCCTGTTGTCTCTCACATCAAAATCCAGACACATATTTGTTTAAAAAACGCTGCTTGATCTGTGCAGAAATTTCTCTTCCCTGATTCATCCAGAACACTTTTTTCACTGGGGAGTTCATCTCATTGCTCATAGCATGTATCATGTGTTTTCTACTGGGTGAAAGATAATGCTCATTTCGAAACTAGAGAACATCCCCATCGGAGATTTGAATTTTAATACACACTGGTGCGCCCAGATTGCACTCCGCTCCACGAAAGATAAATACTCAGTGAACTTTGACTAAAATGATCTGCAATCCGACCTCTGTACTACTCCCAGAGATATTTTAAACACCCGAACACACAGGCCATTTTACAAGTAAATGACGACCGAAACGGGCCGTGACGCAAGATAAAAGAGCAGGAAAGATGTTGGCGGGTGGATAAAACAATCCTTTGAGTTTCCATTCCAGAGCAGAGAGCCGCCCGCCGCTGCGCTGCCCCGAGCACAACCCACTGTTTATTTTTACTGGGAAACGCGCTTGAGGCTCGAAGGCAGACGTTTAACGAGGTTACACCACAGAATTCATTATCGCTCGAAGAGCCCGTTCAAATCGCAGTCTCAGATTTACAGGAATTAGATTCTGGGATTTAGAATGTCCTGTCGTCATTTACTTTCAAAACGTCTTGTTTAATTTTCTTTCTTCACGTGAAACAGAAAATTAGGAGGTTTAGAGCAGAATGTCCATGCTGCTCTTTTTATAATAAATGGCACCAATCATGAGAATTTCGATGCCAGAACGCTGAATTTCGCCCAGAAGTTGGCGAGTTTGCATGGTGTGTAAATGATGACAGAATGATGGTTTTTGGGTGGACTGTCCCTTTAACACAACGGAGTTGAACTCCACCCACGCAAGAAAACAAAATTTAAAAAAATCTGCTTGGGTTAAGTATAATTAAAAAATTTATATGTGACTTTTAAAAGTCCACAATTATAAGAAACCAAGTTGAAATTATGACATTATGCCAATTTTTCTATCATCATTTTATAACATATTTTGACTGTCAATTGTCGATTTAGTATGTCATAATTGTTACTTTATTCTCATAATTGACTTTTGAACTTACATGACTATATCATAATTATATTACACTGTCATTTCAATTTTTTTTTATCTCATAATTGACAATTTTGACTCGTCGTAATTTTGGATTTATTCTCATAATTGACTTTTTTATGCCAGAAGTTTGCGACTTTATCTCATAATTATGACTCAGTATGTCATAGAGGCTTTTAATTCTCATAATTTTCATTGCTCCATAATATTGACTTTATTTCATAACCTTTGATAGCCATTTTTGGACATAATTTTCCGACTTTTTATCTCATAATTATGGCTTTTTGTGTCAATTACAAAAACACAATAAAGTCATAATTTCAACTTGTCACCGAAAAATGTGTGGCTGAAATGGCAAATGCGCTGTTTACTCCAGATGACCAACATCAGCAGCAGGCAGGTCAGCGGACTGTAGGCTCGCGGTACAACAGTGTGGCTTTGACTACATGTTTTGTTTTACATGCCGCCCAAAAAATTACGGGATGAACTGTTTAAACGGAGACAAAAATAATTTTTGGGTTTTTTAGCAGCACAGAGCCTTATAATCAGACACATCAGGTACTGATTCTGTACCTTATTTCTGTCCTGAACAACAAGGACTTTGCCGTTGGATGTCGTCCACAACAGCACCTTTAAACAAGACAGCAATAATTTCATGCTTACAAACAGAATCAACGAGAAAAACAGACGTGAATAACTGGCAGAGGGAAAGGTCGTCGATGTAGTGTGTGTGGTGTTTTGTGGTTTATATATGAACCCACTCCGGAATGCAGCTTCCCCCTTGTGCGGTCAAACACACACACAACCACACCACACGCACACACTCACACAAACACACACACACACACGGTCATGAGCGACACTTCAAACCACAGATACAGCACCAGCTGTAAAACTTTATTAAACCCTGATAAAAGCAATATGCACAAATTATATATATATAATAGATAATATAGATCATATTATATATATATATATATATATATATATATATTATATATATTATATAGAAGAATCAGTGCGTCTCAACTCTGATCATCCAGGAAGCGTTTGAGGAGCGTTTTGTTTCCAGAATCTTTACGTTCGACTGTTCCTTCCTGCAGCGGAGGAATGATCTTCCCAAGCCTCCATAACATCTTCACAATCGTCTGAGGAGCCGGTGATTTCTTCATCTCTCGAACAGCTGTCATTATAGTCTCTGTTCATCACTGTTCCCCATCTCTTCATCTCACTGAGACACATTACTGCAGATATAGAGCTACAGACTCATATTTTACAGCAGTTTATATCAGTATCTGCTCTACGGTTAATTAAATATCTCACTGCTTTACTGCAGAATTGCCTCATGTAAATAGCAGCATCTGCAATAAAACAGGGAGCTGTTTTTTGTCCTTCGCACATTCTCCCTCTATCAGCACACTATTGCTTCCTACAAGCCTGATGGATTGCAAATATGGGTGCTCTAGGTACTAAAAACAGTTTAAGGCTGTTATTGCTGTCGTGAAATTGTCCCATAAAACCATTCACCCTCACTATGCGTCGAAGAGAAAAGACACAGAGTGACTGTGGGTTTTGAAAGTACGTGCACACGAAGCTGATGAGAAAGTTGTCGTGTTTATATGCACTTTCCTTAATAGTCCAGACGTGTCGATTTCACCTTCACGGCATTTCGGGTTTAATCAAACACAAACACGCGTCGCGCAGGCGCCTGCCCAGACTGAGTCTATGGCGGGCCGCTTTGGCCCAGGATGTGTTGCCTAGCATGTTCGAAACATGTCTGGGCCGGTGCGTGCCGGATGTGCGCGCCGCCTGCTTGGTACAAATTACGTGCGGAGAGCCTCGGATCCTCTCAGTTACTCAGACACGCATTCTTTGTCGCTCACGTCACGTGCGTGACTCCTACTTGAAGAGATGGGGCGGAACAGAGTGGTCAGTCTGTCCGCTACAGGCCCGAGCCACAGGCTGAAAAGGCCCGCGTCTCTCCGAGCGGGATGGAAAGCGGAATCCGTGCGCGCCGCCGCCGCGCAGAGAGACTCTAACACACACACAGACACCAAGAGACACACACACACACACGACCGCTCTCTCCCCACTCATCACACAAAAAAAAAAAACACACAACACACAAACAAAACACACAACACAAAACAACACAGACCTCTCTCCCTCTCACTCACGCACTCCTCCTCCTCCACACACACTCACTCTCTCTCTCATCTCACTCCACATCACTCTCGATCTCTTCTCCTCTCTGCTCACGGAGTTCTCTCTCTCTCTCACAACACCCACACACACACACCCACACACAGACACACAGATGAGAGAGAGAGAGCTGTCAGTATGTGTTTATTATACACTAGAGTTCATAAAGTTTTAGGATCATGATACAGAAATACTTTTATTCATCTAGGATACATCTGATTAAATTGATAAGAGTGACAGTCAGACAGAGTTACAATATCTTTATATTTCAAATAAATGCTGTTCTTTTGAACTTTCTATTCATCTGTGCATCCTGAAAAATACAATGCCTCACAGTTTCCACAAGAATATTGTGCAGCACAACTGTTTTTTCAAACATTGATTAATAATCAGAAGGTTATCTTGAGCAGCAAATCATCATAGTAAGAATGAGTTCTGAAGATCATGTGACACTGAAGACTGGAGTAATGGATGCTGAAAATACAGCTGCACATCACAGAAATAAATTACAGTTTAAAACAGAGACTCACACAGAAAAACAGCTGTTTGAATATTTGTAATAATATTTCACTATTTTTACTGTATTTTTGGTTCAAATAAAAGCATGCCGCTTGATGATCAGAAGAGACCTTATTACTGATCCTAAATTTGAACAATAGTGTGTTTATAATATTTTTTCATTAAATCCAGTAAATAAGCAAAGTTTAAAGATTTTGTAAAAAATAAAATAAAAACATATTATCACATAAAATAAATAAGAAATTTCTCAAATACTATTTTTAGGTGATCTAGATGTAACTAATCAGGTCAGATGTTCTTGTGATATACATGCCAAATATTAAGACATTAATCTTTTTTTTTTTTTTGTTTTTACTGTAATGATTTTTTTAAATACTAATTATATATCAATATATAGCCTAAATATACAGATTGTTATTTTAAAATATTTATTAGCCTACATATTTTTCTATATTTAAAAATGTTACTCAAATTGATGACAATGTAATTTGTAAGCAATAAATAAATCAAATTATAAAATCCTGTGCTGCACTGTAATATGATTTGTGGAAAACCAGCTGTGCGCTTGACTAAACCACGGGATACATGCGTATAGCCTCACACGCATTGTAGAGTCATTACCGTTAGTATTTTTCCAAGTTACTGTTGCTTAATTCCCGCTTCCTGTAACCCCGCAGGCAGCTCGTGTAAACGTCGTCCTCGCACCGTCAACGAACGCCTCGACGACCGATCCGCATCCCTCCGAGAGAGAGGCGGGCAGACCGCTCCTGACAGCCGTATGCCTGAGCGAGGAGAACCGCGCAAATACCTCTCGCCGCCCGAACACGGAGAGACGCCTGCAGCACCCCGAGACAGAGCCAGCTCACCATAAACCCACCAAACAACCAGCGCATGCCGAGCGAACGCGTATTTACTCTAGCACTCGTGCAGCATATGAAAATACATAACCATTTTGCATAGAGGTTATTATATCCATAACTCACAGGGCCCCACATCATCATCCCCACCCATACTAAAACCGTTAAAATATCTATAATCTTTCTTGTATATAAACCCAATCGAGTAATGTGGAAAATATTAATTTGCTGTAAAAATATTATATAATAATTAGCCTGTAACACGTATAAAAAATCTTTTATACCGTACAGCCTATGATAAAAACGGAAAATATTAAGTTTGTTATATTATTGCCTTTCTCCTTATTACATATAGTACTGTTATATCACTGTATTTTTGTCATTTTACAGTTATTTCACTCATTTATTTACTCATTTCTTTTAACCTAACTTCGGTTTTATTTTATTAACTCATTTTGTTTGCTTTATTTTATTTTAATTCAGCTTTCTACTTGATTTGTGTTTATTTACTCATTTATTTACCTCATTCTTTCTGCTTATAGTTTTGTTTTTTTCATATATTTGCACTTAATCTAATTTGGTTTGTATATTTATTTTTAAGCTATTTCCCTATGTTTATTTAACTCATTCATTGAGTCTACTTATTACTTTTAAGTCTAATTTTATTATTGTTTTATTCCTTTATTTGATTTATTTATTTATTTATTTATGTTTTAGTTACTTATTTATTTACTTTTTAAAAAAAATGGTTTTAATTTGTGTTAATCTAATTTTAATTTGTTTTAGGTTAATCTATTTTATTTTTGTTTACGTCATTATTATTTATTTTATTTTTAGTGTACAATTTATGTATTTTCGTTTAAAAATAATTATTTTGTTTTAATCTGTTTTGTTTTTTCATACATTTTATGACGATTTGCTATTTTAATGTATTTCGTTATTTGTTTTGTTTTTAAAATGTTTATTTTTGATTGTAATTTATTGTAGCTATTTTAATTGTTTTTTGTTTTTTGTTTAATCGGTTTGATTTTTATTATTTTAACCATTTCTATATCTATTTTTTTATGCTCATTTATTAGTTATTAATTTTAATCGACATTCTTTTAAGTTATATTTTTGTATTTTTTTGTTTTGTTTGAATGTTTTGTTTTCTTCACTTAATTTTTTTATTTTTTATTTAGGCTACAACCTTCCAGTTTACTAATTTCTCATTTTTTGTGTTTTATTTATTATTTATTTATTTTAAAATCTTTTGTGACTTGTTTCAAAGAATGTTTTATGGCCTCCTAAGATATCAGTTGATCACACCGGGATTTTGCGTGAAGTTTTTAAAGCCTGTAAAGGGGGGGGCCCCTTTCGTATCTGAGACCCCCACGAGCTGAACTTTTTTCACACCGCGGGAAGTTTTAAATTTCACCATGTGAAAAAGTGTGTGTGTGTGTGGGGGAACACGCATCTATAACCCCCAAAACGCAGGTCATCACGCAAAGGAAAGGCAAAGGGAAAAAGAGCTGAGTGAAGAGAAGGGGCCAGATCCGCGTCAGTCTGTGATGAACCGGATTTCAGCGTCAACGAGCGCGGATTCACTGTCCCGGCTTTCTAGAAGAGGTAACGGAGGGGGAGCGCTCTTCATTCAGCAGTGAGATAATGGTAAAACATATCAGCTCCGGGGCGGGCCTTGATGAACTTTAGATGTAATAAAGGGGCAATCGGTCCACCCAAACCCCCAACTGATTTCACACATGAAAATGAACCTCTTCACAGATATGTAACATTAGAGCATTTTCCTGATATAAATATAATACTAAATTAGTTCATTCGTTTGATTGGAATTCCTCTTGGGAAAAAGTTTTGGGGGTTGTGTCATATCTGTGCTCATTATTTACATCAAGGTCAAATCAATATACATAGCACATTAAAGTTAAGAGACCAAAGTGTGTGTGTGTGTGTGTGTGTGTGTGTGTGTGTGTCGGTGTGTGTGTCTGTGTCTGTGTCTCTCTGTGTGTGGGTGTGTGTGGTGTGTGTGTGTGTGTGTGTTGTGTCTGCTCTCTCTCGTGTGTGTTTCTGTTGTGTTTGTCTGTGTCTCTCTCTCTCTGTGTCCCTGTGTGTGTCCCCTGTGTGGTGTGGTTGTTGTGTGTGTGTGTGTCTGTGTGTGTGTTTTGTGGTCGTGTCTCTTCTCTGTGGTGTGGGTTGTGTGGTGTGGTGTGTGTCTGTCTCTCCTGCTCTGTCTGTGTGTGTGTCTGTTTTACCTCCTCCTTCCGTTGGTTTTTGGTTTGTTGTGTGTGTGTGTGTGTTGGGGGTGTTTTCTTTGTGTGTGGAAAAAGTGGCACTCTCATCTGTGTGTGTGTGTGTGTCTTGAGTCTCTCTCTTGTGTGTGTGGTGTTTGTGTAATTTGTTGGTTTCGCAAAATTAATTTGAAAACGTGCACTCTATCCATGTTGCTTTTATTGTATGTGTGGTTTTTCCTCTTAAAGTGGATTTTTTTTTTGTTTTTTTGCTTTTTTATGTGAGTGTCTCGTTTTTTGTGGTTTTTGGTCTGTGTGTTTCTTGTTTGTTTTTTATGTGTTTTTGTGTTTGTTCCTAACCTATCTTTGTTTAAGTGAGTGTTTGTGTTTGTTTTTTTTTTAAACTCCTGTTTTTGTGTTTGTATTTTGTTGGTTTTTTGTTTTTTTGATTCCGCGTTTGGGAAAGGGTGGGTTTCTAAAGGGGGGGGGGTTTTTTTTGTGTTTTTCTTCTTTTAAAAGTGGGTTTGTGGGGGGTTTGTTTCAGCCTGTGTTTTTTTTTTATTTTACCAAAATGTTATTTTTTTTAAAAGGGGTTGTGTGTGTTTGTTAACTTTTCCCCCTCTTTTTGTAGGTTTGATAGGGGGGGTAAAAACCCCCCAATGTGTGTTTTTTTGTTTTAAAGCCCCACTCAACTATGTTTTTTGTTTGGTTGTGTTTTTTTTTTTGGGTTTTTAAAAAGTTAATTTAATTTCCTTTAAATGTTTTTTTTTAGTTTGTTTTGTCTTTTCTCATTTTTTTTATTTATGTAAAAAATTATTTAAATTTTTTTTGTAGAAAATTGTTGTGTAAGAACCTCCTGTGTCTTTAACAGCCCAAAACTTACAACTTTTTGTTTTTTTATTAAACCAACCAAATGTGTTTGTGGTGGGTGTTTTTTTAATTTTAATTTTTTTTATATTTTTCGTTATAAAAATCTCTACAATTCTCTTCACTCGAATTGTAATTGATTAATTTCTCTGGGTTTAGGGGGGGGGTTTTTTAAAAAATATATTTTTATTTTCTTTTGGGCCCAGTTTCTTTTTTTTTTTATCCTTTTTTTTTGAAGAATTGTCCCTAAGGGCTGGGATTGCCATTTTTGGCTCAGATTTTTTTTTTTTAATTTTTTTGGTTTTATTTTTAATGTGCATTTTTTAAATGGTGAGGGGGGGGAATTTTTTTTTTTAGGGGGGGGACACAAAAACCATTTTTTATTTTTTAAACAGATTTATACAGGTTATTTAATAAATTTGATTTTTTAATTTTTGGTTTTTTATGGGGGGGGGGGACCAAAACAAAAAAAAAAACCCCCCAGAACAGCGTTTTATGTTTTAATTAACTTTTTTTATGTTTTGCTTTTGGGGGGGTGGGGGGGAAAATTGTTTTTTTTGCAAAAACCACCGAAAGCCCTTTTTTAGGGGGTTAATTTTATTGGGCAGAAAATCATTTTTTAAAAAATTTTTTTTTCAAAGTTAGGGTAATGGGTTTTTTAAAAAATTAATTTTTTTTTTTTATGTTTTATCCAGGGGGTTTTTATTGTATTTTGGAGACTTTTTTTTTTATCAAAACGGTTTTTTTATTTTTTTTGTTTTTTTTGTTTGGCAAACAAAAAAAAAGTGCATTGGATTTTTTAAATTCCCTGTAGTTTCAAAACGGTTTTTTTTAAAAAAATTACTATTTTGTTTTTTTTGTTTTAACACTTTTTTTTTTTTTTTTTTAGAATTTTTTAAATGAACCTTTTTAATTTTTTTTACTTTGGGCAAAAAAATTTGAACCACAAAGGAAAAATTGTTTTTAAATAATTCCAAAAAAGCAAAAAACTCGGTTTTCACCATTGGGGGTCGCCTTACAATTTTTTTGTTTTCCCCATTAAAAAAATTTATTGTTTGTTGTACCCCCCAGGGCCCTCCCAGGGGGGGGGGGGGGGGGGGTTTCCCCATTTTTTTATTTAGGGCAATTTTTTTTTTTAAAACGTTTTTTTTGCGGCCCCTAAAATTTTTTTTTTAGCGCTGGGTGGGATTGTAAAAATGGGTTTTTTTTTGTTTTTGAACCGGAATTTAAAAACACCACTTGGCCACTTTCTTTGTTGTTCTGTTTAAGCTTTTAAAAAAAAAACCAATTTAACTTTAAAAAAAAAACGGGGGGCCCAAGTTAACAAAAAACTTTTCTTTTTAACAAATTAAATTTTTTTTTTTTAATTTTTTAACGGGGTAAAATTTTACACGGGCACAAAGGGGGGGGTAATTTTACAAAGTTTTTTTTTTTTTTTTTTTTAGGGGGGAATTTGTTGTTTTCAAAAAAAGTGATTCCCCACCCCTTTTGCCTCCAACCAAAAAATTTTCCTTTTTTTTTCTTAATGTTAAAGAACAGGGGGGTTTACCCCCTATTGAAAAATTTTTTTATAAAAGTGGTTTTAAAAAACGCAGTACTTGTAACAAATTGAAAACAAAAAAGTCTTATTAAAAGTAAAAATTTATATCCCTTGGTTTTTTGGGGGCTTTTTTTGATTCCAAAAGGGGGCAAACATTTTCCAAAAAAACCCCTTTGTTTTTTTTTTTTTTTTTTTGGAATTTTTTTTTAATTTTTTACCCCCAAATTGGTTGGAAAACAAAAAAAAAAATAAAGGGCAAAGTTTCCATTAGACAAACTTTTTTTAAAATTTTTGGGTTTACAAACAAAAAAAATGTTTTTTTTTTTTGATGTTTTTTTTTTAATTAATTGGAACTTTTTATTAAAAAAAACAAACCTACCCTTTTGTTGTTTAATTTTAAAAAATCGTTAATTTTTATTTTTTAAAAAAAAAATTGTTATTTTTTTTTACTTTTTGATTTTTTAAACCTTTTAAATTTTTTTATAAATGGAAATTTTTTTATCCCAAAAAAAGTGTTACTTTTTAAAAAAAAAATTTGTTTTTTTTTAATTTTTTTAAAAAATTTTTTTAAACAAAAAGGAGGAACAAAAAAAAAAAAAAAAATTTTTTTTAAACATATAAAATTTGTTTTTTTTTAAAAAAAATTTTTTTTAAAAATTGTTTTTTTTTTTTTAAAAATCATTTGTTTTTTTATCCAAAACTGAATTTTAATATTTTCAAAAAATTTTTTTATTTTTTTTCGAATTATATTCCAACAATTTTTTTTTTAACAGTTTGCTGCCGTTTAATTGTTTTTTTCAAAAAATTTGGATTTTTTTTTAAAAAATATTTTTGGTGAGGATTAAATAATAAAAAAAAAAATTCAGTTTTTTTTAAAAAAAAGGGAAAAACATTTTTTATTTTGTAATGCCCCCAAACCTGGGGGGGGGGGGGGACCTTTTTCAGTTTTTTGGGTCAGTAATTTTTTTTTTTGTTTTTTTTTAAACAAAAAAACCCCCTTTTTATTCAGCAAGGATGTGTTAAATTGTTAAAAAGTGATAGTAAAAAAAATTTTTTATTAGAATTTATATTTTTAGAATTTTTTTTTTTTATTTTGAAATAAATGCAGTTCTTTTTTAACCTTTTATTTATCAAATATATTAGACAGCAGAACTGTTTTCCAACACTCATAATAAATCAGAATATTAGAATGATTTCTAAATGATCATGTGATAGACTGGATGTTATTTTTGACACTGAAGGCTGGAGTAATGATGCTGCAAAATTTTTTTTTGCATCACAGGAATAAATTTTTTTTTTAAAGTATATTCCAAATAGAAAACTATTTTTTTTTAAGTTTTCTTTTTATTTTACAAATTATTGTTTTTTTTTCATTTATTTTTTTTTTCAAATTTTTGCAGGCCTTGAAACACAAAAGAAGAAACTTCTTTCAAAACAATAAAAATTTTAGGGTTTTCAGGGGGGTTTTGTTGGGATGTTTGTTTTTTTATTCTTGTAAATGTGGGGGGGGAACAAAAAAAATAACAAAAAAATTTTTTCAGGAATTAAATCCTTTTGCGGACGCTGGGTAACACAATTTTGATTTCTCGAAGCTTTTTTTGGAATTTTGCTGGGGGGTTGTTTGATCGGCTCACGGGGGTTTTTTCCCTCTTTATTATTCTCTTAACCAGGTGTTTTGCTAAGGGGGGGGCTAAAAAAAAAAAACAAAAAAATTTCGGACCGTCATTGTTTTTTTTTTTGTTTTTTCTTTTTTTTGGTTGTGGACGGAGAGACCCGGAAACCGCTTTTTAAAAGTCCGCTGTCGAACTTTCCTTTAACAAACAAAAAAAAATTTCCCAAACCAGCAGTTTTTTGTTTTTTTTTTTAATTCACATGGGGGGAACGTTTTGACCCCTAACAATTTTTTTTGACCCCTCACCCACAGGAGACCATGTCTCTTTTTTTTTGTAACCCGAGGAACCCTTTTTTTTTTTTGTCCGAATTTTTCTGTTTCACCCAATTTGTTGGACGCAACCAACCCCTTAAATTTCATTTTTTTTTTTTTTTACCCCGTTTTTGTTTTTTATTTTTTTTTACATTTAATTGGACCCCGACGGACGGTAATTTTAAGGCCGAGGGGATTGCCAAAAAAAAAAAGGCACCCCAAAACGTACCAAAACAAATCGGCCGGGCCTTTCAGCGGTCACAAGCCCTGAAGGTCAGCAAGGGGGGGGGGGGGGGGTGGGGGGGCCAAACCAAACCGCCGGGTTCTTCAAAAACTATTGGGGGTGAGGTCAAAGGAAAGATGTATTTTTTCAACCCGAGGGATTGGGGACCTTCGGCCGTTTATTTTTTTTTCTTTTACAACAGTTTAAATTCACTCATTTTTAGTTATTTCTTTTAAAAAAAAAAACCCTTCCATTTTTATTATTTTTTTTTTAATTAAAATTTTTTTAAAAAAAAAAGTTTTTTTTTTTTTTTTGCGGGGGGAGGGGGGGCCCCTTTTTTTTTTTTATTTTTTGTTTAAATGGGGAAGGGGAAATATTAATTTTAAAATAAAAATGACGAAAAATGGCAATTTTTTTTTTTAAATTTTGAAGGTTTTAATTTTTTTAATTGAAAAAAAAAAACAAGGGCGGGGCCTCAATTTTTTTTTGGGGGGATACAAAATAACCCCAAAAAAAAAAAACAAAATAAGCCAATTAACTTGGCCCTTTTTTTTAAAAAGGAATTTTTACAAGCCCTTTTTTTTAAATAAGGGTTTTTTTTTTGGCCCTGCCGTTTTAGAACGGGGTGCACAGGGGGTTTTTTTTGTGGGAAAAATAAAAAACCTTTTTTTAATTGGGTTATTTTAAACATTTTCCCCACACAAAAAGAGGGGCAAATTTTTTTTTCAGGGGGGGGGGAAGTTTTTAAAAAAAACAAAAAAGGTTGATGTTTAAAAAAACTTTTTTTAATTTTTTTGCTAAAAAAACAACAAAACAAAAAAAAAAAAAAATAAAAAACTTTTTTCAAAAAAACCTTTTGGGGGGGAAATCAATTTTAAATTCCACCAGGTTTAGGTTTTTATTTTTAAGGTTTTTTTTTAGGGGGGGGGCCCTTAAAAAACTTGGTTTTAAAAAATTAGCACAAAAAAAAAAAAGTTTTTGGTATTTTGTTTCAAAAAAAATTTTTTTGGTTTTTCCTTTGACGAAACAAAATCCCTTCAATTTTTTTGCTTTAAAAAACAAAAAATTTTTTTTTTCAGTTTTTTACAAAAAAAAAGTTCCATTGGAAATTTTGTTTTTTTTTTTGTTATTTTTTGTTTTGATTTTTTTTGTTTTACCGGGTTTTTTTTTTTGAAGCGTTTTAATTGGAGGGGGGGGTTTATGTGGAAAAAATTTTTTGTTTTATTTTTTTTTTTTTTTTTTCCTTTGGGGGGATTTTTGACCCCCCAAAAACCCCATTTGGGGTTTTGGGGGGGAAAATTTTGGGTGGGGGGAACCCCCCAGGGTCTTTTTTAAAAAAAAAATTTTAAAAAAAAAAACATTTAAATTTGTGTTGTGTTTTAAATTGTTTTCCCAAAAAAATTTTGGGGGGGGTAATTTTTTAAGCGGGGGGGGGGGGGCCAACTAATTTTTTGTTTTTCAAAAAAAAATTTTTGGGGGGAAATTATTTGGTTGAAATTTTTTATTTATTTATTTTAAACCTTTTAAAACCCTTTTACAAAAAAAAAAAAAATTTACAAAAAAAATTAGGGGGGGGGGGGATTTAAACAAAAAAATTTAAAAAATGAAAAACCCCCCCGGATTTTTATTTGTCCAACAAAAAAGGTTTTTTAAAACTTTTTATTTTATTGGGGGGCCAAATCCGTTGAAATTTTACCTTTTTGATTTTTTGAAAAAAAAAAACCCATTTTTTTTTTTCCCAACTTTGGGTTTTTTTTTCCCCCAGTTTTTTTGTTTTTTTATTTTGTTTTTTTGGTTTTTGGTTTTTGAGTGTTGTTGTTTAGGGGTGGGGTTTGTTTTTTTTTCTTTTTGGGGGTTTGGGGGTTAAATGGGTTTTGTTGTGTTTTTTGGGTTGTTTGGGGGAATGTTGTTTGTTTGTTTTTTGGGTGGGGGGGGGGGAAAAAATTTTTAGTTGTTTTTTTTTAATTTTTTAAAATTGGTTGAACAAAACAAGGGGGGGGAAATTTAAAATTTTTTTTTTATTTTGGGTTTTTGAAATTTTTTTTTTTACAATTTGGGGGGGGGGGGGGGGGAAAAAAAATTTTTTTTTTATTTCCGGGTTTTGTTTCCCCACCCCACCCCGTGTTAAAAATTTGTTTTGTTCACTTTTTCGGTTATTGTAAAAAAAAATTTTATTTTCAACAAAATTTTTTAGTTTTTATTTTTTTTTTTTTTTTGGGGGGTTAGTAATGGTTGTTTATGGGGGTTTTATTTTTAAAAGGGGGGGGAAAAAATTGAAAAAAAAATTTTTTTTTATTTTTTTATTTTTTTAATTGTTTTTTGGGATTTTAATAAAAAAATTTTTTTGTTTTCCCTTCTTGGTTGGGAAAAACAAACAAAAAAACAATAAAACAAAAAATTTGGGAATTTTTTCACTTTTTTTTTTGTTTTTTTTTTTTTTCCTTTCCTTTTTTTTTCCCAAAACTCCAAATCCCCAAAAATTTTTTTGGGGGTTTTTGAAATTTAAAAATTTACCCTTGTTAAATGGGAATTCTTTTTTTTTTTTATTTGTTTAGCTATTTTTTTTCAAATTATTTTCAAAAAATTTGTTTTTTTTTGGGGACAATTTTTTTTTTTTTTTTATTGGGGGGGAAAAAACACAATCACAAAAAACAACCCCTTGACAGGTTTTATTTTATGTTTTTATTTAAAATGTTTTTGTTTTATAATTTGGGGTTTTTTTAGGGTTTTTTTAAACTTTTAAAATTTTTTTGGGGTTTGTTAAAATGCAAAAAACCCTAAGTTTGGTTTCCTCCTTGGGATTTTTTGGGAACCCCAAAAATTTGGTTTTATTTTTTAAGGTTTTTAACCAAAAAAAAACTTTTTTTTTTTTTCATTTTTGGGGGGCAATTTTTAATTTTAAAAAAAAGAAAATTTGGGGAATTATGGGAGGGGGGGGGGGGGGGGGGAAGGGGGGGGGGGGGGAACATGGGGGAATTTTTGGTTTTTTTTTTTTCCATCCTTTTTTTTTCAAGCTATAAAAAACAATTTTTTTAAAAACCATTTTTAAAACTTACAAAAAATTTTTTAAAAACAACTTAAAAACAAAAACAAAAAACCAGTTTTTCCAGTGGGGGGTAAAAAAATTTTTTTTTTTTTTATTGGGGGCCATTTTTTTTTTTGGGGGGGGGACAAGGGGGGGACATACGAAAAAAATTTATTTAGGGGGGGGGGGGGGGGGAAAACCTTTTTGAAAATTTTTTTTTAAAAAAGAATTTTGATGGTAATTTTTCCCCCAACGGGGTTTGAAAAAATTTTTCCCGGGGAGGGAAATTTTATTTTTATACAAATTTTTAATAAGATTTTTTTTTTTTTGTTTTTGACTTATTTTTTTTTTAACACTTTTTCATTTTTTTATCCTTGTTTGGGGGAAAAATTTTTTTTTTTTTTTTTTTTTTACAGGCGGGAGGGGGGCCCGGGGGAACTTTGGAGACAAAAAACAATATAATTTTAATTACCCCTTTTTTTTTTTGCCGGGAGGTTTTGGGGGGGGGGGGGGGTTTTGTTTTGGGGGAGGGGGGGGGGGGAAAAAAAAAAAAAAAAAAACAGGGAACAAGGGGGGTGGACATGTTTTTGTGTTAACACACAGGGCTCGGGGCGGAAATTTAAAAATTTTTTTTTAAGCTTTTCCTCCGCAAACTTTTTTCAATTTTTTTTTTTTTTTTGTTTCCCCAAAAACGTTTTTTTTTTTTCCCCCCATTTTTGGGTTTTTAACGAGGTAATTCATTTTTAACAAAGGGGAAGATAAAAAGATTGTTTTTGAAGGAAAAAGGGAAAAAAAGGTTGAACATCAAAAAACAAAAAGTTTAAAAGTCAAAGGGGTAAAATTTTTTTAAGGGTTTTAAAAGGGGTAAGGAAAGGGGTTTTTTAGATTTGGCGGGTTTCAGGAAGTTTTTTTTAAAAAAAAAAACATTTTTTTTATTGGGATTGGTTTTTTTTTTTTTTTTTAATGCACTGCCACACTTTTTTTGTTTTAAACCACCCCCCAAAGTGTTTCGGAAAGGGCAAAATTTTTTTATTAATAATTAAGGGGTTTTTTTTTTTTTTAAAAAAAAAAAGTTTTTTTCCCCAAGAGTTTAAAAAAAAACAAAAAACCAAAATTAAGGAAAAAAAAAAACTAAAAGTTGTTTAGGTTTCAAAACAAAAGCATTTTACAAAGGGGGGGGGTGTAGTATTTTTAGGGGACGCCCATAAAAAGGTCAACTTTTTATCATTTTTTTTTTTGGGCCCCTTTTCACTTGTTCTTTTTGGGGGTGGAACCCCCCATAAAGGTTGTTTTGTAAAAAGGGGTTAAATTTTTTTAACAACACCCACCCCGAATAAAACTGTTTTTTTTTTTTTTGTTTTTTTTTTATTTTTTTTTACTTTTTTTTTTTGTTTTTTAAAAAAAAAAAAAAAAAAACAGATTTTTCTTTTATTTTTGTTTTTTTTTTGTGTTTGGGGGGGGGAAAAAAGGGGTCAAGGGGTTGGGCATTTTTTAAACCAACAATAATTTTTTTGTTTTTAAACTTTTTTGGGGAACCTTCTTTTGAAAAAATTTTTTATTTTTTTTTTAAGGGGGGGGGGGAAAAAAAAAAAAATTAAATAACAAAAACAGTTTCCTTTTCCAAAAAAAAAACATTTTTTCTTTTTTTTTTATATTAAACACAATTTTTTGTTTAATTAAGTTTTTATTTTTTTTTTTTTTGTGTGGGTTTTTTTTTTAACATAAAAAAACAAAAAAAAAAAATAAAACTTTTAAAAAAAAAAGGAAATTTTTTTTTCAAAAAAAAATTTTTTATTAGGGCGCAAATTTTTAAAATGAACATATGTTTAAAAACATTTTTTGTTGTAAAAATTTTAGGGGGGGGGGGGGGGGAATTGTTCTGTTAAGGTGGGGGGGAACCAAAAACAAAAAAAACAAAAAAATTCAAACCCCCAAGGGTTTATGTTTTGTTACAGGAATGGGGAATTTTTTTTTTTTAAAAAAAAAATTTTTTTTTACCGGCCAAAAAACCCAACGGGCAAAGGGGCCCCCATGAAAAGGGGGAAAAAGTGTTTTTTCCTATTTTTTTTTGTTGTTTTTTTGCCCCGGAAGTTCAATTTTTTTTTGTTGCAGTTTTGAATAGGGGTTTTTTTGAAGTTAAAAACAAAAAAAAAAAACTTTTTGTTTGTTTTCCCCCCCCCCCCCAAAAAACAAAAATGCCATTTTGTTAAAACGGGGGGAGGGGGGGGGCCACTTAGGTGGGGGGGGGGGGGGGGGTGGGGGGGACCCCCAAAAAGTTGTGTACTTTTTTTTTTTACAGGGGCTGGGGGGGTTTTGGGGGTTGCATTTTTCTCCTTCAGCAATAAGTTTTAAAAAAAACCAATAACCCTTTTTTAAATTAACACATTTAAAAAAAACACTACACAAACTAAGCTTTGGGCCAAAAAAACCCACGGAATAATTTTTCAGAACTTAAAAAAATTTCGTTGATGTTGAAAACTATTATTCGGGCAAGCCTTGCTAAGGAAAATAATTTTTTAATATGAGCCCAAGTAAAACTGTCTAAATCTTAAATTTATATTTCTCCCAAAAAACATAAAAACATGTTGTTTAAAATTTAAATTTTTATAAGTATTTTCTAGAAAAGCACATGTGGTTCTATATGATTTCCCCCCCCTTAAATTTGAAATTTCGGTACAATTAAAAAACCCCCCCCTATCATAAACCAAACTCTGGATTTTAATCTTTTTTAAAACGCATCCCAATTTTAAAAAAAAAAAAATCTTTCTAACCCCCCTTTGGGGAGCATATAAATTCAAAAGCACCATGGAAATTTCTCATATTTTCTTTGTCTTAACAAACGGCCCCCCCAAATTTTTTCTTTAAATTTACCAAAACAAAAAGGGAAAATGTGGGTTTTTAAAACAAAAAACCCAACCCCCCCCACTAACAGGGGATTTATGGGCTTAAAGGGCAACTGTCCCCTTTCCCCGTTTTCCCTTTTCCCTCGTTCCCTTTTTAAACACTGTGGGTTTGGTAAAAACAAAAAATCAAATTTTTTTTTTGTCTACTAATTCCTTAAAATTTATTCTTTTATAACCCCTTTTTGGCACCATTAAATTTAAAGTTTCCCAAATTTTTAAAAATTTTTTCATATTTTTTTTGAGAAAAAAAAAACTAAAAAAATTGCCAAAAAAAATATTTTTTGGCCCAAAAAATTTGAAGGGTTTACAGCTTTATCTTTATTCATTTTTTTTTTTAGTTTGTTCCCCCAATTTTTTAAGACTAAATCTCCACATTTTAAACCCCTCTTTTTTTTAAACCTTAACATCCTTTAAAAAACTGCTTACTATAGGGGAAAAAAATTTTTACTTGCCCTCCTTTTTCCTTTTTGGTTTTTTGGGGGAAATTTTCTAAATTTTTACACATACAAGCGGCCAAAGGTTTTTATTTTGGGAACTTGAGACCCCCAATTTTAAATTGGGGGATTATTGGGGAAACAAAGGAATCTCCCTCTACTGATGCCCACTCTCTTCAACCCCCCCACTTTTTTTACTGTTTTTAAAACTTTTTTTTTCCACCATTTTTTTTTTTTTTTAAATGGGATCTTGAAAACAGAGTTTGCTTCATTTCCCAAAAAAAAAAGCAAATTTTTTTGCATATTTCCCTTTCCCAAAACATTGTTTGCCAAACCCTTCTCAGAAGGTTCAGCCGCTTTTAAACCTAGGAAACCCTCATTTTACTAGACATGGTAACAATCCAACCCCATTTTTTTCAAACCTTTCAGCAGCCACAACTGCAACCGGCCCAACTCAACCGGGTTCGACCCCCTGGAAAACCACCCCATTTCCATGTCCCCTTTCCCAAACTCACCACGGAAAAAAAACAGACACCCCCATTTTTGTGCTTTTGGGGGGAACTGCATTTTTTCCCTTTTTTTCGGACAATCCCAACAAGAATTCCAATCTATGCAATTTAAAACCCTTTAAACGTGTATCGATGTTGCAAAAAATGTATAATCGAAAAACCCTCAATTTTTAAATTGAACACCAATCAATCTCATCCCAAATTTCCCTTTTTTTAAACCCTGAAAAATTTTCTTTTAAAAAGACAAATTTCACCAAAGGGGTTTGCAAACCCAAAAGGGGGTTTTCTTTATTGGGTGAAAACCCTTTTCCATACCGAAAATAACTTGGGACCGTATATCGTCATTAAAAAGGGGGCCCGTTGGCAGAATGACCCTTTTTTTTGGGCGGGGGCCCCAAAGGTTTTAAAACCCCCACGATTGAAACCCTTCAAAAAACCCACTTTGGGCAAAATTCTTGCCTTCCAAATTTATTTAAAAAAGATTTAAAAATTCCTATTATTTCAGAAGGAAAGGGCAATAAAACATTTCCCCAAAACTCTCCCACCTAAAAATCCCTTTCCCCTTTAAACTTAGACTCCACCTTCCCCCCCCTTTTCCCGGGGGGTAAAAATTTAAAACTCAAAACGGTGTTTTGGTTTGCATGCCTCCCCCCCCCAACGCTGGGGGGGGGAGACGGAAAAAAAAAAACTTTTTAAATTAAAACCGGGTCCAAAACAACAAACATAAAAACAAACACACCGCTCCAAAAACCAAACCCGAGGGAGTCAAAGTTTTTTTAGCATCATTACTCCAGTCTTCAGTGTCAATATCTTCAGAAATCATTCTAATACTGCTGAATTTGCTGTCGCAAGAAACCTTTCTGATTATTATCATGTTGAACCCATTGTGCTGCACAATATTTTTGTGAAACTGTGATGCTTTTATTTTCAGGATTCACAAGATGAATAGAAAGTTCAAAAGATCAGCATTTTATTTAAAATAGAATGTCTTGCTGTCACTTTTTAATAAGTTAATGATGCTTTTTTTGTTCTTACATGCACTACATTTGAAAAGTTTGTAGTAAGTTCCACCCAAATAAAGACTATCTAGTGTTCTGAAAAAAAAAACAGCAACTGTGTTTCAACATTGCGTAATAATCAGAAATGTTTCTTGAGCAGCCAATCATCCATATTAGAATGATTTCTTGAAGATCATGTGACAGCTGAAGACTGGAGTAATGATGCCTGAAATACAGCTGCGCATCATCACAGAAATAAATTACACTTTAACAGATTAATTCACATAGAAAACAGCTGCTTTTAAAATAACAATACTATTAGTAATAGTCTCTTATAAAATCATTATTCAAAATGTTTAGATATTTTAATATCTACGTTTCTGAGCTGTTTGACATCCCTGTTATGGTCTGTTCCATTGGTTTATGTATGTTGCTGCAGTTCGTTCACTGTACGCTGAGGAGGGTGTTCGGAGTCCAATAACCCTGTTCTCCTCTGATGTCCACGGTGATGGGTCAGGGTGTAACGGGCACGACCTCTGACCTAGAGACTGGCCAGGACAGATGTCCAAAACCCAGCGCGATGACGTTAGGGTGGGCCTATCGCGACGTGGGCCCCCAAAAAAGGGTACATGTTGTTCCAGCTGAAGACTTGCGGTTGACATGTGCTGGGGGTATCCAGGTCTTGCCTCTCAACATCAAGATTGGACAGATTTGTCTTGGGCCCAATCACAGCCTCAAGATTTAGAGCCTGTAATGTGTATGTTTGACGTCTCCACCGCTCTGTTATGTTTGGTTAGGTTCGTTGGAGTGACATCGGTGGGATGGAGGAGGTGAAGCTGTTGGCGCTGAAGCAGGTCGGGTCGAATGGCCCCTGCTGCACCCCGAGGCCTTCAAGCAAGGTTGGGTATAACGCCACCTAAAGGCGTCTCTGCTGTACGGCCCGCCAGGATGCTCCAAAAACCATGATCGCTAAAGCGCTAGCCACCGAGAGCCAGGCTCACTTTCCTGTCCATCAAGGTACATATCAGTTGTTTGAGAGGAATGAGGTGTGAACGTGTGTGAACATACATGGTTTAATCATGAATCAACAAAGACAATTCAAAAATGAATATATGCAAAAAAAAAAAACAAAAGTGTGAAAAATAAGAATATAAAAGATATCTAAATTAACTATGCATTCTGTTAGTTTTCTAAATTGGTATTTTTTCATTAGGCCACAAAGATCAGTCAGCATAACAGTGAAAGCTAACACACTGTTCTTGATGATATCTCCAAAGGGTACATGTAAAGTGTGAAAAGTTGATGAAAAAGCAACGGGTCCTAGTACTGAGCCTTGTGGTACTCCATACTGGTATTTGTGATCGATATGATAATCTCTGTTCATTTACTGCTACAACTGATTATGGTCAGATAGAAACCAAAGCTCCTCTAAACATTATTTGCAGCACCTGCAAATCCAAATAATTGCTATAAAACTAACCTGATATAAATTCAGGAATCGTGTGATATAAGTTTAGAATTTGCTGGGGGATAAAATTCAGAATTGCGCGATAAAGGCTCAGAATTGCGAGATAAAGGCTCAGAAATTGCATGAATTCATAAATACAGAATTGCATGATATAACTTCAGACATTGTCCATGATATAATTCAGAAGAATTGCATGCATATAAATACAGAATTGCATGATATAAACTCAGATTTGCATGTGTATTAATTCAGAATTGCCCATGATATAAACTCAGGCTTGCATGTGATAAACTCAGAATTGCGGGATATTTAACTCAGTTTTGCGGCATATAAAAATCAGAATTGCAAGATAAAGTTAGAATTGCGGAGATACAATGTGTGTGTGTTACGTGTGTGAAAGATATATTTTTTGTTTTTATATATGAACATTTGTAATTCTTTATTGCCTGTTATTACTACCAGTGTGTATATATTGTTATATTACTCATGTAAGCTCATCTCAATTTGCACATCTGTTACTGTAAGCTGCTGTTGTTATCATGTAGTTGCACTCAATTTGCACGTTCCTTTACTGCAATTATTGCTTTTTGTCAAGTAAGTGAATACAGTACATGTGCTATAAAGATATCAGATGTCATATACATAGTCTAGATGTCTATTGTAATAGTCGATATTCATAACTACTGCAGCATAGTTTCTAGCGGTAAATGAGCTTTCCACAAGTACATACTCATTGGGAAAATGATTTGAATAAATAAAGTTAAAATGCTAGTTGTGTAAGTGCTCATTGGGGTTTTCCTTCGTCTGTGTGTCGTTTATACATTATCCTTGACATCAAAATGAGGAGTAGTGTACTCTTATCCTGCACATCAGCTGGTATCTGAGGTATCTGTATGTGTGAAACTGAAGGGCCGATCGTGGTGTCATCTTGATCAGATCATGTGGGTTGTGGGAGTGAAAGTCACTTGCAAGAGGATGGTTAGTCTGAGAGACGCTCAGCATTTCTGTAGCAGAGCCGATATCATCTCTCCAAAGCACGTTACGTGAAAACACACCCTGCCGAGAGAAAACCCAGAGCCCGAGTGTGTGTGTGTGTGTGTCAGGAGGTGTTGAAATGCAATTGTATTACGATAGGAAGTTGCGCTTGACTTTCATGGAGAGATTTATCAGGCCTCTGGTTATTCAGTCTTTGTGCCTGTGAGTGTTGTTTAATTTGTCTCAGGGTCCTGTTCGCCGGGTTCTCGTCTCAATTAACTCTTAGTGCTGTTTGTGATGTTAAGAATCCGGTTGATGCTCACACTTCACATCTGTGTCGCCTGCTGCTCTTATCTGCTGCTGTTGAGGTCAAGAAACATTCTTCCTCGCCTCAAGTAATGGCAAAAACAGATGAGTGTGCCCTGTCACATAAATTACATGCCCCTTAGATGCTCAGTTTCATGTTTGATGTGAATATGTTGTATAAGGTGAGATAATGCATTGATTTGTTGCTAGTGAGGTATTGAATTATGTGGGAACGGATGAGTGGTTTTAATTGTTGTCTCTCACAGGGTCCAGAGTTACTGAGTAAAATACGTGGGCGTGAATCAGAGCGAACGCGCTCGAGAGGTTAGAGACCGCCTGTATGAACCTGATCCGAGTCCCAACATCACTGGTACTGAGAACGCAGTGTTATTTCAGATCTGTGTTGACTTTCTTTCTTCGTGTGTTGAATTTATTTCTGTGATGAATTATAACTTGTCGCTCTTTTCACTTTGGCAATTAGGAGTTTTCCAGCTCCACGTGCACAGTTCAGCTCATGTCGATTTTCAAAACAGAAAAAGATCTTCCAATAAGTCTTGTTTCTTAAAAAATAAATGAAAATAAATAAAATGGAAATTGCAACAAATTTAAAACATTGCAAAAAATGCGGTTACTTTTACACTTTCGTAGGCTTTTAAAAATTTGTATTTAAGTTAATTAAATTATTAAATTATCAAAAGGTGGATTTAATTTTTACCTGTACATGTCTGTTTCAAATCATAATTTTTAGACAGTTGTATGTAAAGGTTAATAATGGGGGTTACAGTGAGGATGTAAACGCAGAAATATGAAGCTTATAATTTTATAAAATCACTTTTTTATTTCTTTCTTGTATTTGTGTTAAAGCTGTGTTAAAATCATGATTTTTTACGGTAGTTGTTAGACAGTGTTTACAGTGAAGTAAAATTGCGTACAACTTTACACATAAAAATGTTTGTAAATATTTTTTTCCCAAAAGTTCGTGTTAAAAATGCAGTTATTGTTTATGGTCTTGTTGCGTTACTATTGAAACAGTGGAAAAAGGGGGTTTTTGTTTTGGGATTTATGGATTTTTTTAAAGAAAAGTTAGAAATTAAGTTTCTGAAGGTCAGATGATGCTTTTGTGTGAGAAACTGACTCTTTGTTTAAAAAAGTTATGAGTAAAATAACACATTGAAGGGATAGTGCACTCATTTTCTGTGTTTCTGACTCTTTGTTTAAAAATGTGTTGTGTTTGTGTGTGTGCGCGTGTGTGTGTGTGCGCGTGTGTGTGTGCGCGTGTGTGTGCGCGTGTGCGTGTGTGTGTGTAGTTTTCCGGAAGGCCCGGACAGTTGCTCCGTCTATTAGCGTTTTCTTTGACGAGATCTCGACGCGTTTAGCAGCCAGCACGAGGCAGGTAAGTTCAAACTGTAAACCAAATGACACGATTGATACATAAACAACACACATCAACCGACATTAATTATCTGATCATATGATCAGAACTGAGTTCATTATTTGTTACTGTGGTGTCGTTCTGACATATAGGAGACCGTTAAATGCTCGTAAACACCCCACCCCCCCAACCCCACAAATACACACACAGAGGACACATCCTGCGCTTTAAGGAGACGAACCAGAATGTCTTTGTTTCCATGAAAACAGATGGAGACTTCTGCTGTACTTCCTAGTTTCCGGGAATAACACACTAAGATATAGTAGGAAGTCATGTATTGAACTGCAGTCAAAAAAGCAGATAAACCCACAGATCACTGAGTCTCTTTCACTACGGTGGATGATGAAATATATTTAATTGTAGACCTAAATTTCATTTAAAAAATTAATCAGTTTGGTTGCTAGGCAATTGCTAGGGTTTTTTGCTATTGTAGTTGCCAGTGTGTTGTTTTTGTGTGGTTGCTATGGTGTTGCCAGTGTGTTTTTGGTGTGGTTGCTAGGCAGTTGGCCTAGGGTGTTGCTATGTAGTTGCAAGTGGTTTTATGTGGTTTTTAGGCAGGTTGCTAGGGTGTTTGTATGTTAGTTTTCCCGTGTGTTTTTGTGCGCTTGTGGTTTGCTTCGGGTGTAGCTATGTCGTTTTCCATGGTGTTTTTGTGTGGTGTGCTGGGGTTGTGCCAGTGTGTTTTTTGTGTGGTTGCGAGGCAGTTGATAGGGTGTTTGATATGTAGCTTGAAGTGTTTTTAGGTGGTTTTGTTAGGCCGTTGCTAGGTTGTTGAATGTAGTTGCCAGTGTGTTTTGTGTGAGGTTGCTAGGGGGTGTTGCCTATGTAGTGCCAGTGTGTTTGATGTCGTTTCTAGGGCAGTTTGGTAGGTGCTTCCATGTAGTTGCGAGTGCGTTGTTGTTCGTGTTTGCTAGCATTTGCCTATGGTGTGGCTATGTAGTGGCCAGTGTGTTTTGTGTTGTTTGCTCGGGTAGTTGGCTATGTAGTTGCCATTGTTTGTTGTAGTGGGTGCTAGGAGTTTGCTAGGGTGTTGCTATGTAGTTGCCAGTGGTTTTATGTGGTTGCTAGGGTAGTGTGCTAAGTAGTTGCTAGTGTGTTTAGTGTGGTTGCTAGGCAGTTGCTAGGGTGTTTGCTAAGTATTTGCTAGTGTGTTTTAGTGGTGGTTGCTATGGTGTTGCTAAGTTTATTGCTAGTGTGTTTTAGTGTGGTTTGCTAGGCAGTTGCTAGGGTGGTGTTGCTAAGTAGAGTAGTTGCTAGGTGTGTTTTAGTGTTGTTGCTAGGGTGTTGCTAGGGTGTTGCTAAGTAGTGCTAGTGTGTTTTAGTGTGGTTGCTAGGCAGTTGCTAGGTGTTGCTAAGTAGTTGCTAGTGTGTTTTAGTGTGGTTGCTAGGGTTGTTGCTAGGTGGTTGCAGGTATATTGCTGGGCAAATGCTAGGGTGTTACTGTGTAGTTGCAAGGCATTTATTGTTTTAAATATTTGGTAAAAAGTGTATTGTATGTGTATGCAGCGTTAGTAAATGAGACTCTGTCTGTAGCTTGCAGCTGATGTGAGGGGTGTGACACTGCTGAATGTGCTGATGTCCTCATGTTTTGAGCTCCAGCAACGGCTGCGTGTGTAAATCTGAAACACTGAGTGTTAAAATATGTTTTTATTTGTTTGGCTCTTGCTGTTTAATTACTAAAGTGCTAGTGTTTCAAAGCTTCTCTGACAGGAATCACACACACACACCACACACACACACACACACACACTTACAGTTCAGATGTGAATCTAAAGATGGTTTGTTCTGGCTGAAGTCAGAAAATTCATTTTACTGGATTGAATTTCTGACTTACACATTATTTACTGATGAATGTGTTTGCCTTTAAGCAATCACACACACACACACACACACACACACTGATCTGTTCATCTGAAAACCTTATTCAACAGAATAACACATTTGCAATACGGCCATGGTATTTGAATTCCTGATTGGTTGATTGCAAAATTACAAATACCTTAAATACTTTTCATTCATTGAAGTGGTTCAGAGCCTGTAGGAACTGCCTGTTACACAACCACCCAGAACACCATAGCAACTGCTCCATAACACTCTAGCAGCTAATATTACGCCTTAGCAACCATCCAACGCCCCCTAGCACACGCTAGCAGAAAACTCTGGGTGGTTTGCTAGGGACAGTAGTCTGTGTTTTTCTAAGGTGTGATTGAAGGGTTTTGTGTCGTTCAGTTATCGGTCAGGCGGGCGGCGTCGCTGATCGGAAGTGTTAGATCAGCTGCGAATGACAGAGATGGATTTGGAATCGAACAGCTCAAAGCACGTCACGGGTTCTTGCTGCAAACCAACTCCGACCGGATATGATTGACAAGGTACGGCTGATCCTCTCAGACACACACACACACACACACACACACACACACACACACACACACACACACACACACACACACACACACACTTCCTCCTGCTGGGTTCGAGAGCTTCCACTTCCTGCGGTCAGAGGCTCACAGCAGCTGTCACTCATCTGATTGCCAGCTCCTCCTTCGTCTCAGACCCCCCGCGGAATCCAGCGTCCCAACAGATCTGCTGGAGTAAACCACAAGTGTCACACACCACACACACACACACACAACACACAACCTCACTTTGAATCTCACACCACAACCAAATGGGAGAAACACAGTCATTGTCAAACACATCCTGAACTCTCCTCAGATGCTTTGTGTGTGTGTGTTGTGTGTGTGTGTTGGGTGTGTGTGTGTGTGTGTGTTTTATTTGCTTGCAGTTTAGAGTTTGGTGTCCAAAACGGTCCCTTAAGTTATATAATACTTCTTTGGGGACATTGTGATGAGCCTCAGCTGAAAAAAAAAAAGCTATTTTCTTTTGTTTATAGTCATAATTAACCTTTATTTTATAATAATTTTAAATTATTCTATAATTATTATTAAATGATAAAAAATGATTAATAATATTATTAAATGATTAAAAATGAATTATAATAAATGATTAGATAACGCATAATAATTAATAATTATTAAATAATAATTCTTATAATCAGTTTGATAATAAACTTCGAGAAGTCGCCATTAAAAAAAAAACTAATTAAAAAAAGTGGTTTGTGTCATTATAAGTAAACTTTCACAAAAAAAATGATGGAAATGTTTGCTCTTCTATATAGTGAAGTAAGTGTGTTTTTGATCTTAATCTTTAAACAGTGCAGTTTCGTGAAGGTGTGTGTATTATAGGTCTGTATAAATGAGAAAGAGTTTGATTTTTCTGACGTTGTTTTGAATGCCGTGTCGTGTGTGGTGTATGTAGTGATGGACTGATACATCCATCAGGAAGATGAATCTGATGATATCCGGCTATTTTACTAATGACTACATTTACATGCTCATCAATATTCAGATATTAATCAGGTTTTTCAGTATTCCTGATTCCTGTTGTGTCAGGTAGACGCACAGATTCATTAATGCAGAAGTTTACTAATGAAAGTCAGGTGTCCTCTCACAGCTGTGTGTGTGTGTGGTTTGTAAAGAGTGGGAAAAATGAGCGAGAGAGCAGACAGAGAGAGAGAGAGAGAGAGAGAGAGACAGATGGAAAGGTGATCTGGTTTTTCTCCTGGTCTGAATGTCTGTCAGCCAGCGTCTCACACACACACACACACACACACACACACACACACACACACACACACACACACACAACAACACACACACACCACACTTCACTGATAATCATTCATAATTGAAGATCATTTTGTCTCCTTGTAGTATGGCTTCAGTGCGGCTGCAGGCTCTTCTTATGTGGTGGTTGTTTTTTGTGATGTGTTTTGGTGAGTTTCTCATCAGGTCTGGCTCTGTCCTGCTTGTGGATCCGCTTCTAAAAAAGAAGGAGGGCGCTAGAACCAGATTAGATTCAGTTCAGGTCGGTTAATGCTTTGACTTGAGAGCTTCAGCTATACACTGCAAAACCAGTGTTCTTGTCTTTGTTTTCCAGTGCCAA